>NC_043001.1:93387133-93389633 GCF_006345805.1 Octopus sinensis | reverse complement strand
CAGCTTGATGTCTCAGTCCGACTCATTTCCATATACGGTAATCCAATAATCTGAACGTATAATTCGGAATGATTGAAAAGAAACCTTTCCTATCGATTTATGAGTATCAGCGAACATAGGCAAAATACATGAATCTCACCCAATTTTGCTCCCCCCTCTCCCATCTGTGTTTGTTGTTTACCGCGCTCTCTCCTCCCTGTCTCTGTGATTGTCTTAATATAAGTGTGTGTATGTGTTTGCATATACAAATATATATATATATATATATATATTATATATATATATATATATATATCTATATATATATACCTATATTGTGTGTATTTATATCATAAGTATATATATATATATATGTATATATATATATACGTATTTATATAGTTATGTATAGATAGATAGGTAGATAGATAGATAGGTAGGTAAGTAGGTAGATAGGTAGGTAGGTAGGTAGGTAGATAGATAGATAGATAGATATATAGATAGATAGATAGATAGATATATAGATAGATAGATAGATAGATAGATAGATAGATAGATAGATAGATAGATAGATAGATAGATCACTAGGTAGAAAGATATTCAAGCAAACAGGCAGAAATATTTATATACATGCATATCTATATATATGTGTGTGTATGTGTGTGTTCATATGAATGCATACCTTCGCGCACACACGCGCACTCATAAACATATATAGTCGTATAAGCGCCTGTATGTATCTGGAGTTGTCATACATACACGTGCGCATCAATTTTGTATATGGGCTTATCCATATATCAATTTAGCTATCTCTTATTACCGATTCAACTTGTGTCATATACATTTCTTTTCATTTTGCTGCCAATCGCTTACATTTCAATAATATAGATGAAACAAAATACAAATCATGACATATGCATACTAACAGCTAAAGATATATATATATATATATATACACCTACTCACAATTATATACAAACGCGTCACAAATTGATATTATTATTATTATTGTTGTTGCTGTAATGTTGTTACGAGTTCAAGTCATTGGATTATGGCTATGCTGGGGCACAGCCGGTAACGGTTTTAGTCCATTATATCAATCACTATATTTTGATGGTGATTTTATTAACATCGTGGAGAAGCTGGTTTGGTCGTAGAACGGTTTGATAACAAGCCATAAAAATACCTCAAAAGGACGTCACAAGGCATTTTTTTTACTTCGGTGATGTTATGTATCTGGCCTCGCCACTCGATACATGATATGTATGGCTGCGTGTACATATATATATATATATATATATATATATATATATATTATATATATATATATCGATATATCAATAAACGCACAAACGCAAACTCACAACACACACGTATATATATATATATATATATATATATATATATATACATTATGTATAATTATGCATAAAGATGTCCAAACTTCAAAGAAAATGTTCTCTGTACGTATATTGCATCGAGTATAAATTTATTTAGGTATTGGTGATTTAGTAGCTTGTACAGAGATAACGGCGCATAGAGATTTAGACAGGGTTTTAGGATGTTCACGTATTTTGTTTTAAAACATAAATACTTGCGGCTAATTGGTAATAACTAATACACACACACACAAATATATATATACATATACATATTGGTGTGTGTGTGTGTGTGTGTGTGTGTGTGTGTCTGCATGCTTGTGTGTGTGTTTGCGTGTGTGCTTGTGTGTGTTAGTAATTATCAATTGGTTGCAAATTGTTATATTTATATATATACGTGTGTATATATATGTATAAATTGGTGTATATGTCTGTATTATGCATGAATATGCGTGTGTGTGTGTGTTTGTGTATCAGTCATAAATACGCATCTTGCAGGTTAAGTCAAGTGTTTTCTAGATAGCCTCAGGCTAGATATTATAAAAATGGAAGCAACCTACATGAAGGAGATTTTATACGAAATTAGCATTACCCATATACTGACAAACCATATGTGAAGCAAGAAACAGACAGTAACATGATTAAATCTACAATTTACTATTACTTTATCAATGAATATAACTAATTTTCGCTATTTATTATGTTAAGTCCCACTGGCAAACAATTACCATAGGCAAATGAGGTAATGATCAGCCATTCTTGCCGAAATAACATTGTTCCCAAATCATGCACTACAAGCAAAAGCAGAGTTGACAAGTCACTCACATCCTACTGCGTCAGTTAAATTTCAAATTCTCATGCCATTACTCTCAGGTGATATTGTCTTTCAAAATCAGTCATGTATAAGTTATCCTTTACGTCCTAGTAACGATATTGAGTCACGAGAATCACAGCTAACGCTTTGAAAAACAGTTATTATTAGCATAAGCATTCATTCAGAAGTACGGACAAGGAAACTTCAGTTCCTTGCCACAATTCACATGAACATAGACTGTAATGCATTCTAATAACAGGGGCATAATAGACGAGGCCACTCCATGAATACATGGCAAAACTAATGACCATGCTTGTCTACAAAGTTC
>NC_043001.1:93364633-93379633 GCF_006345805.1 Octopus sinensis | reverse complement strand
TAGGATTAAACTATCTATGCATTTGAAATGTTATATATGCATGTTTAGATTTATTGCTGACCTGAGATTCGTCTGTGTTTGATGTGCAAATATAGAAACATATGTGTGTATTCTAGTAATCGCAGAAGCGTATTGATATTTCAGGAGAGCAAATATGAAATATTAAGAAATCAGACGAAGCAATTAGAGAGGATAGGTATAGTGATGCGAGTGTAATACAAATATTGATAAGCTTGTTTACTGGGTATATAAAATTCATACATATATATGTATAACATTTCGGGGAAATATACTGAAAATACAAAATGCTCAACACAAGAAACATCGTATTTGATAAGAGAAAAGCCAAAAAGAAATGTATAGGAAATCAGGAGGAGGGAACTTAAATAATATAAAGACTCGATAGAAGGAGCATGTCGTTAAAAACTGTTATAGTTGCAATGTCTGAAATTCGATTTTCTCTTAGAATCCGAAGAGAATGCCACAGAGATGCGCGTGTGTGTGTGCTTGTATATATGTATGTGTGTGTGTGTATGTGTGTTTATTTTATGCAGAAAAGTCGTTTCTTTCAAAGCAATTCGCATCTCTCGTAAAATATAGTAAACGCCGTTGCTTGCAGTTTCAGGCCGATTCACTGTACTGGTTATCAATCATGACTACCTTTCAGAACCAAAAACATTATTAGATTAACTGCACTGCTATGTACTGCAACTATAAATCTCCTTGGAATTATTCCTAGATTGGTAGATCACAATCAGAGACAATAAGCGTTAAAAGCTCGATGGATTGGAGCTACAGTTATACTATTAACAATCATCTTGATATTAAAGTGCCGCCGTGCTATCTGCATAAACAAGTAAATACATGAACCTCAATAATACGCAATAAATATAATACAGTATTTTACACTTGTGTTTCATAAATATATATGTGTGTGTGTTTGTGTCTGTGTGTGTGTGTGTGTGTGTGAATGTATATATATATAGATAGACAGACAGACAGACAGACAGATAAATAGATAGATAGAGAGAGAGAGAGAGAGAGACATATAGATAGAAAGATAGAGAGATAGATAGATAGAAAGATAGAGAGACAGACAGATAGATAGATAGATAGATAGATAGATAGACAGACAGACAGACAGACATACAGACAGACAGACAGACAGACATACAGATAGACAGACAGACAGACAGATAGATAGATAGATAGATAGATAGATAGATAGATAGATAGATAGATAGATAGATAGATAGATAGATAGGTAGATAGATAGATAGATAGATAGATAGATAGATAGATAGATAGATAGATAGATAGATAGATAGATAGATAGATAGATAGATAGGCAGACAGACAGATAGATAGATAGATAGATAGATAGATAGATAGATAGATAGATAGATAGATAGATAGATAGATAGATAGATATGCATATATAAAGGTATGTATATACATGCACGTGTATAAAATGTTTATACATATATGTGGATGTGTTTATATATATATATATATATATATATTTCGCTTAGGCATAGCGAGACTAATAACCTGTTGTATGTGTGTGTGTGTAAATATACACAGAGGCAAATATATATTAATTAATTTTTTCATACTTGTAAGTTGCTTATTTCCGTATTTTAGATTATGGAACGACTTGACAAGATCAGCAGTCTCCTGAGTAGTTCTTCTAGTAATGTGTCTTAATCGCCTAATCCACGTTCTTCAAAACTTCATGATTTCCCATGAGATTGTATTGAAGCAGAATACTATTCTGTGAAATTGTGTTATTGGCGCCTTTTTCCGAGATGATCAGTCATAGCGCTACTTTGGCGCCATCTAGTGAAATCATTATTACTTGACCACGCAATACAGTTAACTGTGTGTTAGTAACAGAAGAAACTAACTGAAGAAGCAATGAAGGACTTTGGCTTATTATCTTCAGCAACTATCACCAACGAAGTCCTTTCATGTAGTCTTTTGTGTTGTTGTTGTTGTTGTTGTTGTTGTTATTGGTGGTGGTGGTGGTGGTGGTGGTGGTGGTCTTTAACTGCCTTGTTATTTGTTGTTGTTTGTTGTTGTTCTGTTTCAGTAATGGTCTTTAATTTCTCTTGACTAGAAATTACAGACATTTGCTTAATTACAGAAAATGTAATTGGGATTTTTCTTCCTCAATTTTAATTTAATGATCTATTTTCCAGTTCATTAAGTATTGTCAGATTGGCTAGGTCAACGGTAAATATATATAATACATTTTTTTTTTTTTTTGTAATTCTGACTTTGGGCGACTAGATGATAATGCAGAGGAGGAGAAGGAGAAGGAGGAGGAGGACGACGACGACGAGGACGACGAATACGAGGGGGATCAGGAGAGGAAGGAGGAGGCGGAGTAGCGTATTACCAGTTGAGGGGGGTATGAAGGAGCACAAAATTTTTACTGGACTATTATGCCTGTTAATTAAGGCGCTGGTGCTAAAATTATCTTTGCCTCCCACATATCACAGTTTCTGCTGCTGATTTTGATGATGATGATGGAGATGATGACGACGACGACAACAATAATTATGATAAAAATAATTAGCCGCAGTGTAATTGTAATAATAATAATTATTATTATATTAATAATAATAATTAATAATAATAATAACAAATAATAATAAGTGGTGTTCATTATTATTTTCATTATTATTATTATTATTATTATTATTATTATTATTATATTATTATTATTATAATTATTACTATTATTATTATTAATATTATTGAAAGGTCGAGCCGAGGTGGCGAATGCGAACATCGTATCCGCTTGACCGTCGTTCCTTGCCCCTTATGTTGGCTAAACAAGCTGGTCCGCATACACTTCTGCTTTCTGTGGAAGGGTCGCGTTCCGCTGGCAAGGCGCTCCATCTGCTGTCAACAGCCGCTTAATGGCGACCTGAGCGCGCTGTGGTTGCTGGTGCGCGGCCATGCGCACAGGCTGCAGCATCTTCATCGTTTTTTTTTACGGTGAGCAGGTGTGGTCACCGTGTGTTAGACCTGCTCTTCCAGCTACTTCTTGTCATACGCTGCTGAAATCAACGAAGCAATAACAGCAGATAATGCACGGATTTGGAAGAGGAATTGCTATAAACTTCAAATAGAAATATTCCAATCCAGTCCGAATGAGGAGAAAATTAATTATATATTATTACCAAGTCTCATAAATATATATATATTTCTTTACTATACACAAGGGGCTAAGCATAGAGGGGACAAACAAGGACAGACAAACGGATTAAGTCGATTACATCGACCCCAGTGCGAAACTGGTACTTTATTTATCAACCCCGAAAAGATGAAAGGCAAAGTCGACCTCGGCGGAATTTGAACTCAGAACGTAACAACAGACGAAATACCGCTAAGCATTTCGCCCGGCGCCCTAACGTTTCTGCTAGCTCGCCGCCTTCCATAAATATACATATAAGCTTATTAGATCTAATCGTAACCTGGAAATGCTTGGAAATCATTGAACTGGATACTGTATAACAGATGAACGAAAGAAAAATTAAGAAAGCTAATCGCAGTAATTTAAAAATTAACACAAAACTAAAAGTTAAGAATAAATTAATCGACTTCAATTGAATGTCTTCACCGGCATTTGGTTATGGTTATAATATTCTAACTGGAGGTGAAATAAATCGAGACTAGAGAGGAAAGGAAAAAAATTATCGTCTGTAGAATCAAAAGCCAGTCGGCATCCAGGAACGAGTTTGGTTTGAAAACATGTGCTATGCTTTCACTATCGGCTCTCTCACACTTTGATCCAGAGGTACATCCAGGTGTGAAAACTGGAGGATGAAGGAGGTTAACTAGCACTCGTATGATACTTATTTCCAGCTAAGTATATTGGATGGACGCGAAACGTAGCGCTTTGCTAAGGAACACAACACACAGGCCAGTTTAAAAATTGAACCCAAGTTATTATGATAGCTGAACGCCCTAATTCATGGGTCCCTAACCACCGGGCCGCGAAGGAGTTCTGGGCCGCACAGAAAAATAGATTTTAAAATTTTGTCTATTTTATTGGCTATTCCACTCTGCATGGATTTTTTTGCATTATATATGTATTATAAAATGTTATAAATGAATTATATATTATACAGTTTTCATGTTTTTATGCGCATGCGTGGCCGGTCTATGGAAACGTTGTCTTGCATGAAAACGATTTGTAGTGCAAAAGAAGGTTGGAGATTCCTGCCTTAACAAAATTACCTTCACTGCATTTAAATTACACCACCAAAAATCTGATGAACAACGTTGTACTTAGCATGAATTGAAGACTGTGGAGATCTCAGGCAAATACAAAACAATTATAAGAAAACGTTCGGATAACTACAAAAATATCTGAAAGATAAACCAGAGCGGGTTGAAAATACACAAAGATAATTCCCATCAGCAGTTGGACAGCATAGCAACCAAAAATATAGTTGCATAATATAGATAATATAGATGCATTCCTTGTTTGGGAAAAGAATCAGGAACAACCATACGTAATGAAGATGAGTACATCAAATACTTGCAAAATATGAGGTAGTTGGGAAGAAAACATTAGTGATATTTTCTCTTAACCTGTACTTTATTTTATGGAACTCAGAGATGTGAATAGCTAATTGAGTCCAGCGGGATTTGAATTCTTAAAAGAGTCGGAACAAATAACAATAAAGATTTTGCGTTCTCCGCCATTTTAGCAATCATGCCATCACCCTAGGACGTGATGGCAGATTAAGAATTATTGTAAACGCAAAACTACAAAACTGTTTACATATGTGTGCGCGTGAATGTGTGTGTGTATGCGTGCAGCAGAAGAAAAGGTGAGAGACAATAGGGAGACTGAGCGAATGAGATAGCTTGAATGTATATCTATGCAAAGGCTGTACCAGGCACACTCGTAGTCACAAGTTGAACTCCTGACGACGTTAATCTGCTGGAGTGTTTCAACTATTTCAATCACATCGACAATGCCCTTGGGAGATGATACGTGAATACAACATGAATAAAACAACGAGCATACACCGACGTCTGAAAGCAATAAGAATGATCACCCATTGATAAATACTACTTGTCACGTTCGATCACGAAGTTGAGACTAATGCTGTTAGTTTTCTAAGAATAGAAATACTTATCTATGAAAATACATGCGTTAAGTTTTACATATATATATAATATATATATATATATATATATATATATATAATAATATATATATATATATATATGAAGTGAGGGACATACATATATATTTATATGGGTATTATGCATATATACACATACAAATACATGCATATATACAGTTGTTAAATATGCACATGGGTGGTGCAAAAATATACATATATGGGAAACTACCACCTGTGTCATCTCCTGTGAAAGGTAAAACAATGTTTGCTGGACATTGTTGTAGAGCTGAAAAAAAGGTAATTTCTACTCTTCTCCTCTGGAAGCCATCTACTCGCAATACCAGAGGGCGCGCACTCTCCTATCCTGATGTAATCTCCAGGGATACAGGCATCCAGCAACAGGACCTCCGTAATGCCATGATGGACCGTGAAATCTGGCGTAGCATGGTAAATTCCATTGTCTCGACCACGGTCGAACAATGATGATGATGATGATGATGCATATAAGTATATATACATAGACATATACACACGCCTGCACATGCACGCACACATGCATATACATAGAATATAATTAAGATTCAGTTCAATCAGGTATTTAAATAGAGACCCCTTGCCAGTTCGGTATAGTCCGTACAGCAGCAAGTTAGGTGAACAGAATGTAAGTAAAAATATCCTTGTTACATATATACACAATATATATATATATATATACATATATATATATAATATATATATATATATATATATATATATATATATATATATATATATTATATAATATATATATATATAGGGAGAGTTTACGAAAAAAACAAAAGACGAAGATAGGTGGTGTACAAAACAAACAGATGTATTAGTATAACGCTCAGGAATAGAAAAAGTCTTTTACGTTTTGATCCTACGCTCTTCTACAGAAAGGGACACAGAAAAAAACAAGGAGAGAGAAAAATGTATATATATATATATATATATATATAATATATATATACGTATACGCAATGCGGATGGACGTTACTCCGTATCCGAGGGTATGGGTGAAACCAGTAGTAAGACATTGACGGCACATATTACGAAGTTATCACAAAATACGCCCCAATCCAGTCTGTATTTACCTTACCGGCTAGAATTTATTCCTTTGGTGACCATACCTTGCAATAGTAATTTAACTCACCTACAGAACAACATATTCTAATTCCAAAAATATGCGCGAAGCATACGAGAATATTATATTGGTATTCAGTATCATGAGAGCAAGCACATAGCTTGCGGCAACATGAAACGTGCTGCACGGCATATGAAACCCGGAGAATCACTTCCATAAATACGTTCAAAGCAGCACTTATCATGCAAAGTCTTTGATCACGTCTGCAAACGAAAGCGAGTTTAATTAGACATGGGCGACGTCATGCTATTTATAACCAAATATATATATATATATATATCCATAAATGCAGGCGTACATACATACACGCATCCATATATGCGCATATAATTTGTACACACACACATACATACATACACATAGCTAACCAGACACTGAAAAATTAAACAAATAAATGGAGTAACATAATGAGGCAAAGAGGAGACATAAACAAATTATAGTACGTTGAGTCAGATAAGCGGGGAACTGAAATAAAAGTGAAAACAACAATAAAAAACAATGGAGGAGGTGTGCAATGAATGATTGACATACATATATATATGCATACATATCAACCGTGTATATATATATATATATAAATATATATATATGTATATACATGTGTGTACATATATGTACATATACATTAATATATATGTATATATATATATATATACATATGTACATATGTACATATATATATATACATATGTACATATATGTATATATATATATGTACATATGTATATATATATATATATGTACATATGTATATATATATATATATATATATATATATTAATATATGTACACATATGTACATTAATATATGTACATATGTATATACATATATATGTACACACATGTATATACATATATATATATATACACACATATCTACACACACACACACACACACATATATATATATATATATATATATATATATATATATATATATTATATATATACGTACAGGAGCGTATCAAATATATTCTCTTATTTCAAAAGATATGTGCGCAGAGATACAAACAGAGCTTATCCAAACATTTTCCTTTCTTACAATAACGACCTACTACTGAACTCCAACAAAGCTCATTGTTACTCAGATGATACCGCAATCCATTCTTCTCCAGCCCTCTGAATCCAACCCTCTTCCACACAAGCTGCGTTAAAACTTTACTAATTCAATAAGCATAGACCTCGTGAGCATCTTGCAATAGTGCCACGCAATTTTGTCTACTATTATAATAATATATTTTATACAAAAAATAACGTCGCCATACTTCACACATCTTAAACATAAGCTTTGTCTCTTTCTCTCCTTTTCTCTCCATCTGTCTTTCTATTTCTCTCTCTATGTTCATTATCTTACTTTCTCCTCTGTCTCTCTCTTTCTTTCTCTCTCGTGCATCCATCATTTAAATTCCTCCGCTGAGGTGTGCAGATAGCTGATGCAGTGATTGCTGTACAGTTATTTAAATGAAATGCCGTAAAGTACGTAATGAATGGATTTATGTTAGAAACAATGAATTTCGCCTGTATATTTATATATAAATATATAAATATATATAATATATAGATATATATATAATATATATATATATATATATATATATATATATATATATATATATATAGCAAAATTTAGATTCAGATGAATATAGTACTTAAGTCAAAGGCACCAGAATTTTGTTATGGTATTGTCAATATAAATCCATGGGGTGATTATAATCAAAATACGCAACAAGTATATCCGAAGTAATGTGGTACGATCGTTTCATCCTACACATTTATATATATATATTTCGTTTTGGTATTTGGTTAGCTTAGCCAGATTCGTTACATGAGTTCGTGTGTTGAAGCATATTCTGTTGTGTCTGGGGAGAATCATTTTCTTTTTGTGCTTTATTATGTAATTTCCACTTGTTTCTTATTTTTATTGTCCGAAAATTTTCGTTGCGTCTTGCAACCTTTTCAATAGTTTAACTAAATTCTATATTTTTATGCAGCTGATGATTGCTCTAAATATATACATATATATGGTACTCTCTATACTTGAAATGGTGCAACTAAATACGGAGATACTCACAAATTCATACGCATGCTAACGGCGGATGCTCAGAAACACGATCACACAGACTTATACATCTATGTATATACATTGTTAGAACGCATGCGCGCGTAGGATTTTAAAGTATAATGTCGTGCTCTAAAGTATGTATGCCTGTGCATGTACATTACGTTCTTGTAGGCCTTATGTAGTAAGTTATATGTCTGCCATGAAATTTATACCATCACTTCACGCGAGTATCCGAATCAATGTTCGAATGTGAAAGTAAGGGAATGACATTTTTCACGCGCCCATACACGTACACATTCACACACACACAGGTTCACGTACACATACAAATATATACAACCACGCACTATAAATATGTATATACATATGTGTGTGTGTATGTGTGTGTATAAGTATATATGTACGCATGAATATTTTTAGGGAATTTATAGACGTATATATGTCTGCCTGATTTGTGTATGTATACTTGTATGCATGTATAAATTTAGCAACCTATCTATTATGCATGTACTTATATAAGTATATATGTAAAATGTGCCTTCATGCATTATTCCCTTAATGGCGCATATTTGCGAGTTCCAAAGGAATATATTGAGATAAAAGTTCATAGAAAGCGTTAAGACTATATGAACATTTAATTTTGTTTATCATATCCACTTGTTCTTTAGAAGAGAATGTGAACCTAAAGAAACGAAACCAACGAAAACGGTAAAAATTAAAGATAAACCGTTAAAAATGTAACGATTTTCGCATATATTCAATTATACGAAATGTTCACGTATTTTTTGGAGAAAAATAAAACTTCAATCAGTTACATATATTTTTCTCAACTTATAAAATTTCATGAAGTGAGGTGTAGTTCTTTATGTTTCATCTGCGAGAATATGGAGTATATAAATGTTTACGGCTATGTTGATATATGCATAAATGTATATGCAGACATAACTGCATGCCTATACATACGTGTATGTATATATATATATATATATATATATATATATATATATATATATATATATATATATATTATATATATATATATATACATATATATATATACATACATCATCATGTATTTATTATACATATATCATATGCATATGTATGTTTAATATTATTTTAGATTTTATATATATATTAATATATATATATATTATATATATTTTAAATGAATATTAAGGAATAATAATATATAAATATGTATAATATACAATATATAATGCATTTAATATATTACATATATAATACTCATATATAAACGTATATCATATGGATATATATATATAAGATATATATATATATATATTATACACATATACATCCATATTATATAAGCTTATATATACTTATATATATAACGATAGTACGCACATACACACACATATATATGCATGTGCGTGTGTAAATGTATGTGTGTACGTATATAGCATTTTATGTGTTTGTCTTATATCTAAATTGAATTTTTGAATCTATAACCGGAACAGCAATTCCAATATGCTTTGCCAAATACTGGAAAAAGAAAATAAAAATACTATATAAATGAACAAAAATCAAATTTAGTGATAGAAGTAAATAATTAGTTTTTCGCAAAGAAAAATCAATAATATTTTCAGCAATAGAAATGTTGTTGAACTTGCTCTTATGATATTTGCTTATGTTTTGCTTATTAATTTATTTTTATAACTAATATTAATATTATTGCACCCGTCTTTATTTTTTTTTCTCGAGTTTTATTATTACTGAAATCTTTGTTGTTGTTGCTATTGCTGCTGCTGCTGTGGTTGTTGTAGTTGTTGTTGTTATTGCTGCTGTTTTTGTTGTTGTTGTTGTTGTGGGAAGGATGACCCATATCTATTTCTTTACTACCCACAATGGGCTAAACACAGAGAGGACAAACAAGGACAGACAAACGGATTAAGTCGATTATATCGACCCCAGTGCGTAACTGGTACTTAATTTATCGACCCCAAAAGGATGAAAGGCAAAGTCGACTTCGGCGGGATTTGAACTTCGAACGTAACGGCATACGAAATACGGCTACGCATTTCGCTCGGCGTGCTAACGTTTCTACCAGCTCACCGCCATATGTGTGAGAGAGCAGTGCATGCCATCAAATGACACTGGGATAAAATATACGAAACCCAGTATATACCCATCATGACTACCCGTCTGATAAGGGTACACTAGGCACATGCATCACAACCACGTGTGCACGACATGGTGATCTTATGTCAAGATAAATAGCGCATGACCTTGCAGGTGGAGCCAACTTAGAATTTTTCTCAGGTTGAGTGGTCCATCCTGCTCAAAAGGTCCCTGAATTAGACTTGTTTAAGAATATTTCTTCATGTGAATTATTCAAATCCCAAAGTATCCCTTTCAACATATGGCTATTATGCCTCCCAACACTACCTCTGTTCGTGATCAGAGGTGCACATATCGACAGCCATCAAGGGACATGCTCAACTGGTTTCGGTCAAGCAACTGACGAGCAAATCTGTGGTATTGAGCAGAATATTTGTTGTAGCCCATCTTTTATACCGACACAAAATAAGGTTCATGATAACACTTCCTATCAGAAGCCATTATTATTATTACCATTATTTCTTCCGTCTGATCTCATAACCCACCGAGATGAACCACGCCATTCATCCTTTCGAAGTTGACAAAATAAGTACCAATCATGTTATGATATCGAAACTATCGAATAAACTCCTCGCTTCAAAATTATTGGCATTGTGCCAAAACATCATCAACATCATCATCATCATCATCATTATCATCATCGTCGTCGTCGTCGTCGTTCCGATTATTATTATTGTTATCATTGTTGCTGCTGAGGTCGTTGCCCTTGGTGCTGTTATTTCCATTTATGTTGGACGTGGTCGTATCGTCTCCCGAGGGCTTATTCTTTTATTCTTCAACTTGTTTCAGTTATTTAACTGCGGCCATGCTGAAGTACGGTTTGTTAAATTTTGTTGAAAATTACTCTGAGTTTTTGTTAAAACTTTACAAAGACCCATCTGTTGTCAGCTGGAAGGTTCATGCCATCCAACAAAACCATGGGGCTCTGGACAATCAGGCCGTTTAAACTGCTCCATTTACAATTGGTTCGTTCCAGACCTCCAGGTAAACAAAAACTCAAAGATATGGCGAGCAAGGAGGCCAATCTCATCCAAAAACGGACCAAGATGAAATTTTCCCTGAGGTGTCAGGTGGGGGAAAGGAATACCCCCATCCATCAGATGTTACTGCTTAACCGTCTTACCCTGTTCCGTTTGATGGCTGACCAGAATGTAGCGCTTGCTCTTCTGTATTCTATAGATGGGGCACGTTCCGTTGGACAGATTATCAATTTGCTGTCAATCAACGTTCCAGGCACGGAGCACTGGGTATATCAGAGCTAATAATACGCACACATGCACTGAGGCTACGAGATTTCCAGTGTTTACTTGGCGTTGAAAAGATAGTCCTCATTTACCAGATGCGTTTTTCTGCAGCTCGTCTTTCTAACAGATATATATTTGTCGATCAATGAAGTCGCTTTAAGATCTAGATTAGCGTTCCGTTCTATAGACGAACAAATGTGGTTAAGAACGATGATGTGCTCGGGAAATCCTTGAGCGACGATCAAGATCAACTGGCTAGTTTTTTTTTCTGGGGGACTTTCGAGCTGGGGCTAATAGATAACTTCCTGAAATCCTTAACCAAGTAGTGTTACCAGAGGAGTATATCCGATTCGTGATAAACTCTACATGCATGGTAGTACCATCAGCCGTGCCTGCTTTCTTTGTTATGACAACAAAGTTAGAGACAATTTGATTAATGGTTTCTTCCCATTCTTTATAAATTCTGCAATTATTTAATGCATATTTCTTCATTAGACACTTATTGTAGTTCATCTTGAAAATACCTCCATCTTGTTCCGCCACAAACAATCATTTAATCATGTTTGAGTTGTACGCCTTTCAACTACACAACCAATTCGATCTATTGATTTTATCGATCCCAAGGAGATGAAGGGTATTGCTAAGTTTGGTGGAATTTGAACGCAGCGAATATAGTAGTGTTACTAACTGGTTCATTTCAGTGTTTTATTGCATTTATCTAAAGATCAGGAAACGTGAAGATGATCTCGGCAGGATTTGAACTAAAATATTACTTAGCCACTCCTGCGTAGGCGCAGGAGTGGCTGTGTGATAAGTAGCTTGTCTACCAACCACATGGTTCCGAGTTCAGTCCTACTGCATGGCACCTTGTGCAAGTGTCTTCTGCTATAGCCTCGGGCCGCCCAAAGCCTTGTGAGTGGATTTGGTAGACGGAAACTGAAAGAAGCCCGTCGTATATATGTATGTATATATATATATATATATATATATATATATGTGTGTGTGTGTGTGTGTGCGTGTGTGTGTGTGTTTGTCCCCTATCATTGCTTGACAATTTGGCATGTTTATGTCCCCGTTACTTAGCGGTTCGGCAAAAAAACCGATAGAATAAGTACTGGGCTTACAAAAGAATAGTCCCGGGGTCGAGTTGCTCGATTAAAGGCGGTAATCCAGCATGGCCGCAGTCAAATGACTGAAACAAGTAAAAGAGTAAAAGAGATATTAAAACATACCAATGTTGACTCGATATTTCACAGTCTTTGGAGATCGATGACGTATGCTCGAGTTGAATCGATTGAATCGACAACATTAATCGTTTAAGAATGTGTGGCCTTGTGCCAAATTTAGAAATCATTAGTTTTATTATCAATATTATTATTGTCATTATTATTATTATTGCTATGTAATAGCAAGACGGTGAAATGCTGGAATACATTCCTAATGGGATTTAATTATGTCCCTTTATGTTGAAAGCATAAATTCTATTGGAGTCGACTTTGCTTTCATCATTCGTAGTTTGAAGAAATTAAGTAGTGGTCAATTATTTGCTTTTAGATATCAAATCGTCTATACACCGCCCTAAAAATGTGTGTACATGCTACGAAATTGTTTATATCGATATAAACAAATTGTATTACATCTAGTAGGCATTGATCTTTCGTGAGCTGTTTACAAATGTCCTTTGGAGATATATATTTTAATGAAATAGATAAAAACAAGCATGCTAGGACAAAATTTATTAGTTTAAATAATCTATACAGTAGAAAACATACTGCTTGCTTTTTCGTAAAAGTACAAAAGACACAGACCAGCTTTCAACATATTCAACCTGAGAGTGTCAATCAATGAAAATCTGTAATTTATAAACTCCATTGACGCAACATCTAACTTCGACTTGGAGGCCAGATAAGCCGTTCAAAACAACGAGCACCAACCCATATATACACAAATTTGAACCACCCAAGTAATATCAATAAATATGAACACAACAGCAACATTTTTAGTTAAAGCTACATTCAGCTGTGCGGCTGAGTAATACATGGTATGATGTCTGATAGCTGCCACTCAGAGAAAAACTAAATTTTTATAGATGGTGAAAAGATCCTGTCAATATCTCATAAGAAAAAGAAGTATGAGCGATGCTATAAATTACATATAACGCAGAGACATTTCTCTCAGACTAGCAAACATTTTTAGTTCGGCCTGCTTTTCGACAAGAGAAATTTAAAGGGAACGCCGTTGTACGGTGAACATGATCAAGACAATATAAATCGTGAGTGCAGTTTTCTTCTGCCCATACAAATATGGCAATATATATAATATATATATATTATATATATATATATATATATAGATATCTATATATATATATATATATATATATATATATATATAATCTATATATATATATATAAATATATAAATATAAATATATATACACATAATAAATATATATACACATATAGAAATATATACATATATATGCACATATATAAATATATACATATATATGCACATATATATACATATGTATATGCATATATATATGTGTATATATATATATATATATTTATAAATATATATGTATATATTTAAAAATGAATATATATATATATATATATATTCATGGTATATATATTTGCAAATATATATATATATATATATATATATATATATATATATTCATGATATATATATATATATAATTATTCAACAGATTTCCACACGGTTTCCGACCCCCAGATTCGCTCACAGGTATTTGGTTGGTGGGGGAGATGCTATCAGAGTAACCCAGGGTGCCGCGCAGTAGCACTGAACCTGAAACTACGTGTTTGCAAATTGAGTTCCTTAAACCACACAGGCGTTCCTGTGCTTATGTTAAGTTTTAATTAAGCTATAAAACATAATGTGTTTAAATTGCAATTGATATGGTTGAAACATTAGATCACCGGGCGAAATACATCACAGTATGTGAGTTCACCTCATTAGGTTATGAGCTGAAATTTCTATCGAAACTAACATTAGCTTGCAAAGAAGCAATCGATCTGGAGCCCCACCCTTGTAATGCGATCAATGTTTCACATAATTGTGTGCAGTTGCAACTATCAATATTGGTTCCTGCACGTGATATTTAATATGTAAAAAAAAATATTAGATGAAAGCGATGATTAATGCAGATTGATGCAGATTAAAACATTATAGATTGAGATAGGTGAATAAAAAAATAACAGA
>NC_043001.1:93354633-93359633 GCF_006345805.1 Octopus sinensis | reverse complement strand
AGAATAAATACAATAAAATATCGTATTAATGTCTAGTTTGTATATCTATGAGAAAGTATCTTCATATCTTAGTGTATATAATATGATTGCGTAAAAGTAATAAAAGAAACGTGAATATAAATGCCTTTTAAAGTTCATATGACTCTACTACGACGAAATTGTAAGCACAATCTAAATATCTATGTACTGATACAAGAAGGATCAGCAACAGAACTCCTTCATATAGACGTATCTAAACCTATCACCTCAATACAATGGCGCCTATATCACATACTATCAAATGTGTTTCAGATATACACTTATGTAATGTGAGCGTCGGTTTTGTTATTCATATATTACTGAACCTCATTACGCATCACACTTCAGACATTTTGACTAGCAAAACAGAACTTCATGATACTTTAAAACGTGTCATACATTCAATTTCAGAAAGAAAAGAAACTTTCTTAACGGCACCCTAAGATGTATACTTTGTTTATCAGAAATTTGAACATCTTTATTCTAATATACGACAAATTAGAAATTGGTTTAGAAACTTGCTTTGCAAGCATGTAGTTTCGGATTGAGTCCCATTGTGCAGCACCTTGGGCAAGTATCTCCTACTGTAACGCTGTGCAGGCTATTGGCTACCGAATGAATTTTGTAGACGGAGACTGTGAAAGCCTGTCATATAGGAATATATGTGTGTGTTGCGTATGCGTATGTGTACGTGTGTGTATGTATCTGTCTGTCTTTCTGTCTGTCCGTCTTTGCACCTACCACCAGCTTCATTACCGGTGTTGGTTTGCTACGCCCTCGTAACTCAGCCGTTCAGTAAAGTAACAGAGATAATACGTGTTAGTACCAAACAATGAGCGCTAGGTTAGATCTGTTCAAATAAAAACAACTACTTCAAGTCGGTGCCCCAGCATAGCCACAGTTCAATGATTGAAATACAGTCGAGATAAAATATACATTCGAGTTTTATATTTATTTCATTTATTTATCGTTATTATCACTTTGGCTGTTATTGTAATAACGTCAGTGTCTATAAACTATTTTAAATTCGTTATTTTCTTCCATATTTAAATTAATGTATTCGTATCATGACATCACTAGGTCTGTCTGTCTGTTTCACTGTATGTATGTATGTATGTATGTATGTATGTATGTATGTATTTATGTATGTATTTACACACACATGTTACATATAATATTTTATGTGAGAGATAGAGAGGGAGATAGACAAATATACACTCTCACATACAATTATATAAGGATTTTTGTGTATGCACATCATATATACATACATGCATGTATGAGCGTATGTTCGTATATTTATATGTATGTGCCAGTTTAATTATGTATGTGCGTATGCATATATGTATGTATGAATGAATGTATGCATTGGCTGGAATACATACATATGCACACGTTTGTGTGTGTGTGTGTGTGTGTGTGCGTGCGTGCGTGCGTGCGTGCGTGCGTGCGTGTGTGTGTGTGTTCCTGTGTGTGTATATCCATCCATCTTTATAGTTAGTTAACTCTTCTGTACATTTACCACGTTGTACATCATAATCACTCACTTTTATATATTGGTCTTTCAGATTCTTTATGAATATTCATTTATATTTCTGTCTGTCTATAGTCGTCTTCTGTCTAACTTTGTTTCTCTGTATTTCTGTTAGTAATTGATTTAGCTTTCAGTATTCGCAAATGAACTTATTTGTTTTTATAATCAGTTCACCGCTCTCTCTTTTACTCTACTATTCTCGTTTCCTTTCTTTCCCATTCTCTTTCATTCTCGCTCTGTCTCTAAATTTATATCTATCTTTTAATGTTTATGTCTGGATCCTCACATCATATTTGCGACTTATTAAGGAAAACCCTTATCGTTTTGTTTATAAAAGGAGTGATTATACCATTCTAATATAATTCCACATAGAATTGTATATATTTTATCAACATAAAATAAAACAGTAAGTTGATTACAACAATAGAACGAGAAATATATTATATAACGGCATCTAATTATGTTCCTTTATTTTCTGAGCTCAACTCTCGCCTGCCTGAGCCTTGCTTTTGTCCCTTCGGTAAATGATAGAATTTGGAAAATTTAAGAACAGCCCATTGTATGTGGGTTGCCTCTAAATTTTCTGTTTAAAATTCAAGTTCTACTATTATCAAATTTTCTATTTTCGAAAACCAGTGGATGTATTCCACTGAAATTAGGTAAATAATCCTTCGAACAGATGGTTAGTAGCGACGCCTGCTGGTTTTGGCTACTCTGCATTGATAAAGGGCAAATACCCTGAAACATGTCTACAGATGCCTGACCAGCAAGGGGAAGCGGCTGACCTCCCCTGTTCGAAGGCTATAATGGACACAGGTTCGTGTGTCATATAACTAGCTAGAGGCGATGGCCTCTTGAAGCTAATCAAAGGCAGCTTCCGTCGTATATTTATGGGCAGCCATATTAGCTTGGCGAACTGTTAATTTCCAGTACCGCTGCCGTAGTCTCCTTTAGAGAGACTTAGAAATTTTAATATTTCTATTCTACTATTATCAGTTTTCGGTTTACTCTCTTTTCTTCGTTCAATTCTTACAATTCACTGAATTTTCATTTAGCCAACTTCACCCATCCCCAACAAAACAAAGATTTTATATCTCTGTTCTCATATACAGTAAAATCTTATTCGAGATTTCCTCTATGTTTCCGTGATCGATTAATGCAAATTCAAATTAATGAACTTCGGAAGGTCATGAACCTCACAAAATCGCATCTCTTAATGATTTATAACATATTTTTCTTCTCAACCTTAGTCACAAAGCCTGAGGGGAAAGGAACAGTCGATTACATCGACCCTAGTATTCAAATGGTACTTTATTTTATCGACCCCGAAGGATGACAGGCAAAGTCAACCTTGGTGGAATTTGATTTTAATGATTTATAATATATATATATTTCATTTTATGTCAAAATACAATGTAGTGTATTTTTATGCTTAAAAATTTGAAAATTTTAGTTTGATTTCTAATCTCACCTCGACAGATTTTATTATACATTTTGCATTAATAATTTTTCTTATAAAATTAACGTTTTATTTCACAGCTCAGCTTCAAGATGCAATATAAGAATATAGATAAAGATTTTAATGTACTTAAAGATTTTAATGTATTTGTCTTTTATTTTAAATTTGTTATAAACTTTTAAGATCAGTGCCCCATTATAACGGCAGAAAGGTAAAACAAAACAAAACATAAAGTTAAATTGCCAAACTTCAAGCTGAATTTTTTATTCCTTCTCTTCCTTTTTAAATAGAAAGATAAGAAATATTATTTATTCATTATTTATTTGTATATTTATGTTTATCTTTAACTTTATTATAAAAATGAATAATTACGTTCGATTAAAAACTTTAATTTGCTGAAACCACTATAAAAGTTTCTTAGCATCATCTATCGAAAGGAAAATCAGGCAAGCGTGTCATGTTCAATTAACTAACATAAGAGAGCGGTATTTTCTTTATAAATGGCATGTAATAAAACTAAAGTATTAACGTCAGCAAAGGAGAATGTAGAGCGAAGACAGAACTAATTTATAGAGGCAAAGAAAAGTAATCAGTAATATATTGTGTCATACACCCACTAGTATAAAAGGAAAGCAATTCTGTTTATTGCACAACTTTGCATTTATGTTGCTTTCATCATATCATAAACTGGAGTTGTTTAGTCCCAGATCAACCATGTTTGAGCCGACCAACCCCATCTTTTTGGGCACATCTGTAGAACATTACCAATCGTTTTCTTTATCAACTAGGATGAATTTAGCTGCTTTCTATCAGGTTTGTGACCATGTACGGGCTCTCTCGTATTTCGTCTACCGTTACGTTCTGAGTTCGAATTCCGCCGAGGTGGACTTTGCCTTTCATCCTTTCGAGGTCGATTAAATAAGTACCAGTTACGTATCGGGGTCGATGTAATCGACTTAATCCCTTTGTCCTTGTTTGTCTCCTCTATGTTTAGCCCCCTGTGGGCAATAAAGAAAAAAAATTCGTTACTTATTGAAAACGTGTCTTCGAAACAAGTGTTTACACATGATCCTGAAATTAACAATAATTATAATTATATACTACTACTACTACTACTACTACTACTACTACTACTACTACTACTACTACTACTACTACTATATAATTATATACTACTACTACTACTACTACTACTACTACGAAGAAGAAGAAGAAGAAGAAGAAGAAATTCATTTTGGCTGGTTAACATCTAAAATCTTAAAAATCTGTGTATATGTATGAATTGATACCTTGCTAGTTTCCTCCTTGTATCGTGACTGCATTCGATAAAGTAAGATAATATAACGAGTTGCTAATAACTAATGTAATGTCTGGAATTTGTATCACGTTACTTGCGCAGTGATGTGTCAATAGCTAATACACAAAGTTACCAAGCAGTAATGTACTTAGCTCTGTATATGTACCACATAATTATATATTTCACTATAACAGCGTTGTATGTAATATGAGTCTAAATGTAAAATTCAAGAGAAGACGACCCAAGTATCTGTTATAAGAAAAAAAAGTAAGAAAAATGTAGTCTAATTGATCTTATCTATAATAATCGCCAATTCTTGCCAACAACTCGGTATTGTTAATGCAAAAACATTTTATTTTTAATAGCATTTTACTTACGATCGAGGTTTGAATTTTTCATAGAGAGAATATGATTTCATGCTTGCCTATGAGACCATTAGTGTCAGTAATCGAGTAATCCTGCTATCGAGGGATGCTCTGTATTTTTACTAGAAATAACTTTTGCTAGAAATAATTGCCAAATCTCTATCGTACTAATGAAAAGGAAAGTCATATCTGAAAGATGTGGTAGTGGCTGGAATGTCTTTGACAATAGATCCGCATGACCAGGACTAGCCAATCAAGATAATAGCTTTAGTAAGATTAATTTTTTTTTTTTCCTTCTTTCTTCAAATTTTCTTCCGTTTCTCACCG
>NC_043001.1:93344633-93349633 GCF_006345805.1 Octopus sinensis | reverse complement strand
GAATAGTTAAGTCATAGTTAGTTTAGATGTGATACAAAATAGAGAGTGAGGTGGGGGAAAGAAAATAGATGCAAGATATGTATGGGTATTGAAGTTGTATATGCATTTTTTAGGAATATATATATATAATAATATAATAATATTAGGGAGTAAATCCAAACTTACAGGGAAAAATTGATTTGCCTAATAGTGGTTTTATCTCTAATCTAATATATATATATATATATATATATATATATATATATATATATATATATATATATATATATATATATATATACATATATATATATATAAGTGCCCGTTACCAAAATCCACTCCGGATCCTTTCAACAGTGTGAGCGTAGGAAATGCATTCGCAATACCATTGACTTCATTTTATACATTATATATAGGAAATATGTAATGTACGCATATACGTACATACAGGCACACATATATGCATACATAGGTACTTACTTACATCCATATGTATATACATACATGCATACATACATACATGAGATAACTACGGAAAACTGCTTCGAAACCCCCATATTATATATTTACATTTATACCAATATCAACAGGTGCATCTCGTTTTCTGAGCAAATGCCTCACTGACATTCTCGATAAGCTAGGGTTTTCAGAAAAAGGAATCAACTAGCCAATTTGCACGTTAAAAATATAACCTGTAAGTGGAACAACATAAATATATAAGACATCTCTCAAGTTTAAAATGTGGGCTTGCTTCTATTACCTACATTCCAACGACAGGGCTTTGTATCTTTATTAGAAACTTGGTTATTCCTTAGAGGAAGATCTGAGTAAAATTAAAAGGGAATATATCAACATACATACATACGCGCGCACACACACATAGACACATACATACATACATACATACATACATACATACATACATACATACATACATATGCAAACATATATTAAAAGGCAATTCAGGAAACGAAACACGCTGCCGACATATACCAGAGAACTGAAGGTTCTGTCTTTATGCTTCGAAAACCCGTAGAGTATGTGAAAAGAATAAATAACACCCAATGGCCCAGTTCGCGTAGCTGTAAATAGGTAACCTAGTTTTATACCGCCCCCTCATTGGCAAGAAATTAAATTCCAGAGGAGATCAATGACAAATCACAACTGTAATATACAGAGAAATCTTTGTGGAAGTTTTTGGTCCGTAAAGCCTTAGGAATCAAATCCGGCATGACAGTTGCAGACATAGGAATATATCAATATATATATATATATATATATATATATATATATATATATATATATATATTATATATATATATATTAATATGTGTATGTGTATGTATATATTTGTGTTGCGTGGTTTGTATGCGTGTCTATACACGCACGCATCTGTATGCATAATATATACAGACACATGCAACACGTGTATAGATGAATACACATACACACATAAACATGCACACACATATTCATCTATGAGAGTGTGTGTATATCAAAATTCGCCAATACCTCTGAACACTGAATATATATATATATTATATATATATATATATCTATATATATTATATATATATATATATATATATATATATTATATATAATATATTCCACTCACATATTCGTTAAAACTCAGCTTCACTAAACTGTCTAATTCTATCGTACACACATATACACACATAAACGCATCTATATATACATATGTGTGTGTATATGTGTATGTATGTACGTATATACGTATGATGTATGTATTATGTATGCATCTATTTATGCATGTATGTGTGTATGTATTTAGGCATTTATATGTATATATATATATATATATGTGTGTGTGTGTATGTGTGTGTGTGTATGTATATCTTCTACTTCCTTCTTCGTCCCTACGCCGTCTCCCTTGCTTCTTCAGCTCATTCTTCATCCATCGTTTACTAAGTCATTCACTAAACTCATATCTATTCTTCGGCTTTGACCTCTTCCTTGATCTGATGCCTGTCAAATTTATTTCTTTATCTTGTTTATACATTTTCCAACAACAACAACAACACCAACAACAATAGTAGCAGTAACTGCAACAACAATAACGGCAACAACAAACACTATAAGAATAACACTACAAAGTACTTCTAAAGTAGTAGGATTGAAGTAGAAAAAAATATCTTTGAGATTAATTCTTTGTTTTATACGTTGCATGCGACGGTAGTGGCCCAAATCACATGGTTGCTCACACATACACGCACACAACCGAATATACAATTACACAAACATAATTACACACAGGCACATAGGCATAAAATATGCATGTACGAACGTATACATAACAATGAACAAATACATTTTACAAGTAAATCACTTCGTTCCCGTTTTTTTTTTTCCTTTTTCTCTCTTTTTTTTTTGTCCCTTTCACCTCCAATGTCTGTGTCATTTTACTCTTTTCCCCTTTCTACTTCCGTCCCTTTCTCTGTTCTCTCTCTCTCTCTCTCTCTCTCTCTTTCTCTCTCTCACACACACAGACGTACAATCACACACATACACACGTGTACGCAACACGTCATTGTTCCCATCTATTCTTTCCACATCTATTTTTGTATGCCTTTCATGCTTTTCTGTATTCATCTATTCTCTTTTCACTTTCGATTTCAATCTCTCTCTCCTCTCTTCTCCCTTTCTTTCCTCATCTGCCCATCTCTCCCTATCTCTCTCCATTTCTCTTCCCACTCTCTCACTCTTTCTTTAGGTGTCTCCTACCAGTGATCGTTTTTCTCTTATCTGTCAAGCTATTTTCAATCTCTCTGTGGAATGATCTTGCAAGCTTTCATTGTAATCGTCTCTATATATTCTTATCAATATTTCTTCCAGCTTATATATGTACTGTACGTGAATATATACGTGTATGTGCATGTGAGTGAATGTGTGTTGCGCGTGCACAAACGTACATATGAACAGCTGGGAAGGAAAGGGTTTAAGAATGTATTGAACAACTAAATCAAACAAAGCTATGATGTCAGAGATATGACGACAAAGTGCGAAAAAATTGGTTACAGTCTGACTAGATTACGTGAAATCATTCAATTCCGTTCCCCACTAGAGGCGTACTTCTAGCTACACTTGTAGAGACCATTAAAAATAGGTCGTCAACAGTCTGACTTTGTCCTGATTCACCATTCTTGAATTTCAATAGTAATTCTATTGTCCTTGATAGGATGGAGTATTTCAGGAGTAAATTTCAAAGAGTTATTTGCCCTTTAATAATGTATATACTTGTGCTGAAACACTTATTCCTCTATAACTGCTAATATTTAAAGGGTCTCATAAGAGAAGTGTAAACAACATGAATGCATACACCAAAACTATGAATTGTACGAAGATGAGCTTTGATTGATCGCTATATTCTCAAGGGCTAGGTGATAAGGTTTAACATGGAAAATGATTGTATTGTTTATAAATCGAAAGGAAAAGATTCCAGTCAAGTGACATTCTTATCAACGGTCTGACTGGCTGATATTCGATTAGGGAACAACAGGTATTTAAGGATAAAAATATCTCGTAACAAGAAACTGGTAAGAAGGAGCGCGTAGCCAGAAACAAAAGAACTCACTAAAACCATGCTCCTAAATGATTTCTACATTAAGCAATGTCCTACAATATATTTGTTGTATTAATAAGCATTCTTCACAAATCTGCACCACTCCATACCACGCTTGTTGAGATCCGAATCAATGACAGCCTCTAAATGCCGCCAACTTTATCTTCAAGAGCGTTTATAAAGCAGAAAATGTTGAAGTGCATCCGTGATTCAAGTTTAAATGTAGGAGGAAAAATGACTTATGAAATACGGAAAATAGTCCCTCAAAAACAATCATCTCCAAGCTAGTAACAAGAGCTTCGAGCTTAATGCTATGTGTATGCATGGTAAGAGAACAGATGAGAAAAGACTTTCTGCTTATCAGCGGTAAGTTATATTTGCCTATGGTGACAAAAAACTTGAGAATGACAGTATTATGGGTTGTCATGGATCAACAATAAGTGCATTAACTTTCTCCTTAAATAATATTTATTAGCGAACCAAGATCAGAGAATAATAACACATCTGATACACACAAGTGGAATGTAATGCGTATATATGATAGTTCTAGAGAATGAAATATATAACCATATATAAAAAAAAGATGCATGAAGACTATATATTAGAAAGGATGCTGTGATGTAGAAGATATATTCATCCACACTACAAAATGATGTAAGTGGAATGTTCTGTTCATTGTAAGCATAACAATTGGGTAAAGAGAAAAGAAAGTGTGAACAGGATCAGAAATCAAGATTATAGCAACTGTAAACATAAGGCAACTGCAAACAAAAACATATGTGCTGAACTATTGAGAGATCTACACGTATATTACAGCCGACCTATGAATTCAAATAGTTACCTTCAACTATTGAGACACTGGTTTATATAACTAATTGCTTCAGGGCCAAACTTGGAGAGCTGGACTTAACAATAACCAGAAACAGCATGACTTCTTAAGAAATTAGATTTAAGGGGATTCTGTGTAAATATTCAATATATTCCAGCAATTAAACCTATGGTGTGCAAATAAGATTGCCTAAACACACACACCACATATATATATATATGATATATATATATATATATAAATATATATATATATATACAGATAGATGATAGATAGATAGATAGATAGATAGATAGATAGATAGATAGATAGATAGATAGATAGATAGATAGATAGATATAAAGTTCAAATATACAGATCATACAGGCATACATATTCAAATACATGTGAGAGTATATAGAAAACATGTGAAATTTATAGAAAACAAAGACGAAGTCGTGTATGAACTAGCAAACATTCTACATATATATACAAATAGATAGATAAATAACATACATAAATACATACTACTATAATACATACATAAATACATTCATAATATACGTAAGTATGTATTCTCGTTTATATGGTTATAATATGCGTTATGTAAGCATGTACATATAATATATG
>NC_043001.1:93333187-93343187 GCF_006345805.1 Octopus sinensis | reverse complement strand
TGATATGCATGTCTGACACCAATTATCAAGGTCATTTATAGCTAAAGAAGGACACAACACATAGGATAGTAATGCCCGACGGGGAAAAGATTAGAGTTTTTATGTTTTTTTTCGTATACGTTGCAGCTGTGAGAAGTTTATAGCAATAAAATGGATAACCAGTTTGAGTACTTCGTCATATAGAGCTGTTCCTTGTCTTTCTGTCCACGCGTATCATTTATTAACACTAGTTGCCATAGCGTGGTAGGCTTTTATGACATATGGCGGACTTTAAGCTGATCCACACCCGTCACCTTCTTTCACCTTAATTTCTTTCGCATAGATTTCATTCCATTGTTTTCTACGAAAAATGTTCGTTGTCTATGATCGTACAATAATGCTCTTCGGTATTCATTCTCCTTATAAGGCGGCGAGCTGGCAGAAACGTTAGCGCGCCGGACGAAATACTTAGCGGTATTTCGTCTGTCGTTACGTTCTGAGTTCAATTTCCGCCGGGGTCGACTTTGCCTTTCATCCTCTCGGGTCGATAAATAAAGTACCAGTTACACACTGGGGTCGATGTAATCGACTTAATACCTATGTCTGTCCTTGTTTGTCCCCTCTGTGTGTAGCCCCTTGTGGGTAATAAAGAAATAGGTATTCATTCTCCTTTTTTTTTCTTTAAATCAACACTGATTTAGACATTGCATATTAAACATGACTGAGAGCAATTAGTCCATTAGGCGTATATTTTCTCTAACAGAGTTCTTATTGCATTTAATGAATAAAATATTATATATATATCCACAAGGGGCTAAACACAGAGAGGACAAACAAGGACAGACACACGGATTAGGTCGATTACATTGACCCCAGTGCGTAACTGGTACTTATTTAATCGACCCCGAAAGGATGGAAGACAAAGTCGACCTTGGTGGAATTTGAACTCAGAACATAGCGGCAGACGAAATACCGCTAAGCATTTCGCCCGGCGCGCTAACGTTTCTGCCAGCTTGCCTTATATATAATATATATATATATATAATATATATATATATTATATATATATATATATATATAATATATATATATATCTATATATATATATATATATATATATATATATATATATATATATATATATACATATATATATATATATATATATATACATATATATATATATACAATATATATATATATATATATATTATATATATATATACATATATCTATATACATATATATATATATATATATATATATATATATATAGCGCAGGAGTGGCTGTGTGGTAAGTAGCTTGCTTACCAACCACATGGCTCCGGGTTCAGTCCCACTGCGTGGAGTCTTGGTCAAGTGTCTTCTACTCTAGCCTTGGGCTGATTAAAGTCTTGGGACTGGATTTGGTAGGCGGAAACAGAAAGAAACCCGTCGTATATATGTATATATATGTATGTGTGTGTGTGTGGTGTGTGTGTGTGTGTGTGTGTGTGTGTGTGTGTGTGTGAGTGTCTGTGTTTGTCTCCCTAGCATTGCTTGACAACCGATGCTGGTGTGTTTATGTCCCCCGTAACTTAGCGATTCAGCAAAAGAGACCGATTGAATAAGTACTACGCATAAAAATAAGTTCCGATGTCGATTTGTTCGACTAAAACACTTTAAGGTGGAGCTCCAGCATGGCAGCAGTCAAATGACTGAAACAAGTAAAAGAATAAAAAACCGAATATTCTAATTTAACTAACAGCTTAACTCTGCGTCATATTGGTTTGTATTCGTCCTGCTCTCGTTTATTATTGTTCTTATTTTATCTGACGACTACTGACTGGAAATCTTTCGTCATGCATCTGTAACTTATTTAGAGAATCTTCTATCCACGTGTTTCCCCCTGTTCTGTTTACTCCAATCTCTCTATGATGTGTGTGACGCAAACGCATGCGCATATAAGGATTCAAATCACTGAGAGACAGAATGGACTAAATAGACCAAGAGGAAAGATGTGGATGTAAGAGTCGCTGATGAGGATACAGATGTGTGAAAAAAATATATCATGACAATGGACATAAGAATAAAATAAGAACAAAAATAAACGAGTGAAGAACGAATATATAGTGTGATCAACGGAATTGCCTGCTCGTGAAATTAACGTGGAAGTGGCTGAGCACTCCACAGAAACGTGTCCCCTTAACGTAGTTCTCGGGGAGATTCGGCGTGACAAAGTGTGCGACAAGGCTGGGCCTTTGAAATACAGGAAAACAAAAACAGGAAGAGAGAAAAATTGTGGTGAAAAAGTAAAGCAGGGTTCGCCACCACCCGAGGCCGGAACCTCGTGGGAGTTTTAGGTATTTTCGCTCAATGAACATTCACCATGCCCGGTCTGGGAATCGAAACCGCGATCGTACGACCACGAGTCCGCTGCACTAACCACCGAGCCATTGCGCCTCCACGGTATATTTATATATGTGTGTGTGTACATATATGTATATATGTGCGTGTGCGTGAACCTCTGTGTATATGTATATATATATATATAGACACGTATATATGTATATATATATATATATATATTATATATATATATATATATATATTATATTATATATATATATATATAATATATATATATATAGATATATATATATATATATATATATGTTATAATTATATTATATATATATATATAAAAATATATATATATGTATATTATATATAATATATATATAGATATATATATATATATATATATATATATATATATTATATATAGATATATATATATATATATGTATATATATATATAAACGTATATATATTTATACACATATGTATAGTGGGGTGGGGGCGCTTTCAGCATTTCTTAAGCGAAAACAATGCAAGATATAAAATTTAATAATACACATGTATAGTGAGTGCTGTCACGTGGTATTTCGATATTTCGGGCATAGCACTCTCCTTCAGGAAATTATTACTAACCGTCAATCTGTATTATCAATATTTTCTAAGTTGCATCATTTGGCTTTAAAAAAAATATTTAAATCACTAATATATAAGAGAGAAATTTGAATTATCTAAACACAGGCATTAATATAATGTCTTCTCTCGCTCCTATATGTATGTCAATGAGTGAGGTCCAAGCTATTCTATATAATACGCTGTATATGAACATTTATACACCAGGCTTTAAATCAATTTTAGAAAAACAACCCAATCTGCATATCAGCCTCCTGCGCAGAACAGCCTGGCACAGCTACATTGCCTGCTTTTCCTATACTTTCTACGATCGCCATTTTAAATAGTAATTCATAGCAACGGTTTAATGAAAATTAATTTCTAACGAAATGAAATTTAATATTTTTCCATAGAATTTGTAAATGTCATGCCAAATAAAAGCCACTAATTTAAAATAATAAATAATTAATAGCAAATAATAATAATTGTTATTATTATAATCATTGTAGCAGCAGCAGCAGCAAAAATTAGTAATAGTAGTAGTAGTAGTAGTAGTAGTAGTAGTAGTAGTAGTAGTAGTAATGTTAATGATGATGATGATCATAATGGTGCTGGTCGAAATACGACCACAGCTAGCAACAGCACCAATAATAATAATAATAATAATAATATTAATAATAATAATAATAGTCATAACAATAATAATAATAACAACAACAACAATAACAATAATAATAATTGACCAAATCATAGAGGTGATGGTGGTGGTGGAGATGATGATGATGATGACAAATTCAAGTAACCGAAAATAAGTGATGATCAGATCTGTTAAAAGCGAAATTTATAGTTTCTTTCTTGTGGTGATAATGTTTCTGTTGATTCCCTTGCATGTGCGCATGCGTTGAGGTAGAGAAATAGAGAGAAAGAGATGGAAGAGAGAAAGAGGGATGGAAGAGAGAGAGAGAGAGAGTAGAAGAGCAAAGAAACAAAATGGAGGGACACTCTTTTACTCCTTTACTTGTTTCAGTCATTTGACTGGCCATACTGGAGCACCGCCGTCTTTACGCTCTGATTTCAAGTGCCTTTCGAAGCCGATATAATAAGTACCAGTTGGGTACTGAGGTCGATGTAATCGACCAGCCTCCTCCACCAAATTTCAGGCCTTATGCCCAACGTAGAAAGCTTATTTTTTCTTTATCACAGGTTTTGTTGGAGCTCCTGGAGTCTTTCAGGCGTAGCGGGCTTGCTACCTGCAGCCTAAGGTACTATGCTATTCGTTCTTTACAGTTATCTAGTACTTTCTTGATTCTTCTGGCCGTGCCAAGGACGCAAACTTTTTGTAACAGTTCTCACTGGGCACTCTATTTCAATTTCCTATATATTCTTCTTGATGCCTTCTGATACTGTTCCCAAGAACTCAACAATAATTGGCACTATCTTCACCTTCTTCATTTTCCATAGGCGGACTATTTCGTACTTAAGAGAATTGTATCTATTTCTCTTTACATCTTCCTTCTTGACTAATCGTGGGTCAAAGAGGCATACAACATCAACTATGTAGTATATGTGGTGCACTTTGTCCACCACCAATAGATCCAGTCTGTTATGCTCTAGCACCTGATCTATCTGGATTGAGAAATCCTAGAGGATTTTGCTAGTCTCCGATTCTGCCACTCTCTGTGACTTGTGCTCATACCACGTCTTGACTCTCTCTAGCCTCTACTTTTCATACAGTTTCCAATGTAGCACTTTTGCTACCTGGTCGTGTCGCCACAACTTGTACTAATTTTGGGTAAATCTAAGGCATTATTATTATTATTATTATTATTATTATTATTATTATATTATTATTATTATTATTGAGTGAGAGAGCAGTTCATGCCATCAAAGTGACACTGGGGTAAAATATACGAAGCCCAATATACCCATCATGACTACCCGTCTGATAAGGGCACACCAGGCACATGCATCACAACCATATGTGCGCGACATGGTGATCGCATATCAAGATAAACAGCACATGACCTTGCAGGTGGGGCCCAGTTAGAATTTTCTTCAGGTTGAGTAGCCCATCCCGCTCAAACGGTCCCTGAATAAGGGTTGTTTAAGGATGTTGAAAGAACCACCCATGTTTCCAGAGGTGAACTATTCAAACCCCAAAGAATCCCTCTCAACACATGGCTATGATGCTCCCCCACTACTTCTGCTCGTGATCAGAGATGCACATATCGTCAGCCACTAAGGGACATGCTCAACTGGTTAAGGTCAAACAACTGACAAGCAAATCTGTGGTATTGAGCAGAATATTTGCTGTAGCCCATCTTTTATACCAAGACAAAACAATGTACATGATAACACTTCCAATCAGTTAAGATCAGAAGCCATGAGAGCCATTGCCTGGTACTGCATCAGGGCATTTATACTGCATCAGGGCATTTATGGTACTGCATCAGGGCATTTATTATTATTATTATATTATTATTATTATTATTATTATTATTATTATTATTATTATTATTATTATTATCATCATTATTATTATTGAAGCGGTGAGCTGGCAGAATCGCTAGCACACTGGACGAAATGCTTATTGGTATTTCGCTCGTCGATACGTTCGTAGTTCAAATTCCGCCGAGGTCGACTTTGCCTTTCATCCTTTCGGGGTCGATAAATTAAGTACCTGTTGCGATCTGGGGTCGATCTAATCTACTGGCCTCCCTCCCCAAAGATTTCGGGCCTTGTGCATAGAATAATACGAGCCTTGTGCAAAAAATATTACCAGCCTTGTTCAGAAATTTGAAATCATTATAAAGCAGAGAGCTCGCAGAATTGCCTGCATACCGGACAAAGTGCATAGCAGTATTTTTTTCTAGATCTCTAAGTTCTGGGTTCAAATGTTATATAGGTTAACGTTACCTTTTAACCTTTCGAGGTTGATCAAATAATATACTAGTGAAGTTTCGACTTCAATATAATTGAATTAACGCTTCAATAAAAATTGCGACTTTGTGAAAAAATTTGAAACCATTCTAAGACAGTGTACTAGAAGTGACACCAGCACTTTAGATACCATGCGTAGAGACGTATCTTTCGACTCAACGTTTTGAGTTCTAATTTCGTCAAGATCAATTTGCTTTTCATTCTTTCTGGATCAGTAAAATAAACTAATAGTTATGAGCTTCAGCTGATGTAATCGTCTAGCCCCGTCCCTCCAAATATGAAACCTTGTGTCTATAGTAGAGATGATCCTTTCTATTATAGGCGCAATGCCTGAAATTTTGCCGGGGAAGGAGATTAGGCGATTACATCGATTGCAGTGCTCAACTGCTAGTTAATTTAATCGACCATGAAAGGATAAATGGTAAATACGACCTCTGCAGAATTTGAACTCAGAACGTAAAGACGGACGCTAAACATTTTGCCGGGAGGGTGGGGGCTAATGATTCTGCCAGCTCGCCGCCTTCGTTAATTATTATTTGGTGTTCTTATTCACAAGACCCACTTTATTCGCTTGTTCTTATTTTTACTATTGCTTTTTCCTTGTTATCGCTCTTGCTTAATTTCTTGCCATTGTTATGTAGTTTCTCCATTGTATCTCTCGGTGGGTGAGGTGGATGGTTTCAAATTACAGTTTTGTTCAATATTTTTATTTATTCATTCATTCAGTCATTTATTTATTTATTATTTGGCGTTCGTTAATGCAAATTTCCATATCATTGTTGCTGTTGTTATTGTTACTAATCTCAACATTTGTTGATGTTCTTATAGTGACTGTTTTCATCTCACTTTCTCTGGCATTTCTTTCTACTGGTGTTCTAAGCAACGTTTCTCATCTTCAGCATCGTATTTTTTCTTGAAATGTGCCTCCATTTTTTTTTCCTTTTATACTTCTTTGTGTGTTTGTTAATTTTAGGTTTTTCTTGACGGTGTTGTATGTTTGTTGCTGAAACATTTTTAAGACTTTTAATGTGGTTCCTGTATTTGTTGCTGTTGTTGTTTGTTTCGTTTGATTGCTTGTTGTTATTGTTTAATCTCCTGTCTTAATTCCAGATTGCAATTGTCTAGCTTAATCTCCACTTCATTCTTTCTCCCTCCCCATCTATCTCTCCCTCTCCCTCCCTCTCTATTTCTCTCTACCTCTCACTAAAACTCATTCATATCTTCTTTCTAACTATACGTATAAGTATACGTTTATAGGTTTTGTTCTTTGTGCATGTATGTATAGATATATATATATAGGTATGTATGTGTTCATCTATACACATACATATATACGTATGTATATATATATATACATATATATTTATATATGTATATATATATGTATCCAAGTATATATAAAGTTGTATGTGTACACATGCATACATATTTATGTGTGTGTATGTATGCAAATATGTATATACATAGTCCTAAACATATGCCTATATATATATATATATGTATGTATGTACGTGAATATGTATATAATCTATTCACAGATACATAAACACGTATCTGAACACACACATAGATATTCATAAATGTGTATGTGTGCGTATTGTCAGTTCTGCGATTCATTTGCCTGTGTGTATAGGTGTGTATTCCACAGAGAAAGAACAGCGAAATATATTCGCATCTTATTAACTTGTTCCTATGAGAGAAAAAGCTGACATGTACGGCTTGTAAGCAGGAAAAGTAAAACCTGGATAGTATGAAAGAGAAAGTATATGTCTGCGAGCACGAAACTGTCTTTGAAAAAGTAATCAATAGCTTTCAAACAAGCACAGTGCACTAAATTTCAAATTTGCATACATGCATATATGTGTGCTTGCATGTATGTATATATATATAATATATATATATATATATATATATATATATATATATATATATATATATATATATATAACTGCATCTGTGTAGATTTCAAATCTAGAATATATACGCACGCACTTAGATGAATGTATGTTTATTTGCGTGTATGTACTGTGTTGACATACATACTCACATATAAATTTGTATAGATACATATATATATATATATGTGTGTGTATAAATATGTATATATATATATATATATATATATATATATATACAATTATATTATGCCTTTTATAGATAGATATGTATATATACGTATATGAGTATATATTTAATAAAGTAAAGTGTGTTTGTGCGTGCGTATGTTCCTTATGGTATCGAAAACGAGGTTGGGTCGCACAGTTTTTACGGCTGCAGCTAAGGGAGCCAACTCTGCCAGGACAATCTTAAAATAAATGGAATTTTACCAAGTAATGAGACTTTATTAGTATTATTTAGTGAATAATCTTTTAATGTGAAGTATATGTATCTGTGTCTTGTTTAGCCCAGAGTTGCCTCTGATGTAGCAAATCCATCGCATAGTTTGTTTTGTTTTTTTCCCTGAAATACTTTGAATCTTTGTATTTCTTTTGATGAAAGGGTATGTTTTAAGAGAGATTTGGCCGCTATTTGTTGTAGCTCAAGTTACCACAAGAGACTTCTGTGTGTGTGCGCGTGTCTGTGTGTGTGTGTGTGTGTGTGTGTATGTGTTTTGTAGTGGTGATAAAAATAATTTTCCTCAGATTATTTTGCACAATAATTGTTAAAGAAATCTGGCCATCGTTCTTCCTGCTAACCATTCAATTTGAAATTACAAATGTTAATTGTTGGAAGTCAAGTACACTGAAATGCACATATAGTGTTATTGTATAGAATAGATAACTCATTATCTTGTGGTTAGTACACCATTGCCTTAAATTTGAAGCCATTAAATCTTTAAACATTATTTTACTGGCTTTGGTCATTCGATTGTCGCCATGATGGGGTATCACCTTCAAAAATTTAATTTCTCGTGCTGGTCTCAGTAAACATTTCAATCTGGTATATTTTATCGATCTCTGCTTGATGAACTGGTACCTTTAAGACAGAAACTATACTCGATTTAACAACAAATGTAAGCACACACGCATAATTAGGTGCAAGAATGACAGTGCGGCTGAGAAGTTTGCTTCCCAACCACATGGTTCCACGTTCAGTCCTTCTGCATGGTACCTTGGGCAAGTGCTTTCTACTATCGTCCTAGACCAACCACAGAATTTGGTACACGGAAAATGCAATGTTGTTCATCAGAAAATGACCGAAAAACATGTTTATACAGAAGAGTTGTTTGCTTCATACTCCTCGTGTGCCGATTTTGTCCATAGCAAAAAAAACAAATAATACAATATGGATGTACGTCATAACACCCGGGCAACGCCGGGGTGCATTGCTAGTGTGTGTGTGTGTGTATATATATATATATATACATACACACAAACACATACACACACACGCACATATTTTCATGTATGCATATATCTGTGTGCGTGAGCGAATGTGAGCATATGAGCATATATATTCACACAAACACATACATATATATATATATACACATATTTTTATGTATGCATATGTGTGCGTGTCAACGAGTGTACGTGTGTTTACATATTTGGACATTTTACGTGTGTCTTTATAATATAGCAACATATATATATATATATGTGTGTATGTATGTATGTATGTATGTATGTATGTATGTATGTATGTATGTATGTATGAATGTATGTACGTGTAATTTCTGACGATGGAATGTTAAGGTCCTTACATGATATTTGGCAGGCAACCATCTATGAGTTTCGATTTCGGATTTGGCTAAGATTGTACTTCCTGCATGTAATTCTAAGATGAAATTCCAAAGTTTAGTCCGAGGTTAAAAGTTCAAATGTCTTACTAGGTCACTAGTACAGATCAAATTGCTTCATATTGAGGCATTTTTATCCATTCTTTTCATTTATCAATATTTCTGTTATTGGTGATTTATAATAAGGCGTATTATAGTAGTTGTTCCACTATTATCACCATCTTCAACGTAATAATCAATTAGCCATTTTCAAGCTTTCGTATATATACAGACATACACATATGCATACAAACATGTGTGTATATCTATATGCTGTGCCATGCCATGAGCCCTTAACTTCTTGGGAGAATTGTAGAAGCGCCGTAGAGACTTACGAAGTTCCTTGGCGATTGT
>NC_043001.1:93313187-93323187 GCF_006345805.1 Octopus sinensis | reverse complement strand
ATATACGAAACAACGTATAAACCTAGGAGAAAAACACCCAATAATATATTTACAATAAACTTGGTTTTCTGTGAAACCTACGTAGTTTCTTGCATATATATATATGAAATAATTTTTAATTTCATTTTTCAATTTTCCCGAATATTGTAAAAGATGGAAACTGTCAGGCACCAGATTAAATGCATCAAAGTATTTAGCTTCTTTCGTTTTGGGTGTGAGTTCATAAATGACTGCAGTTGTGATCCGCTCCGTTGGTTCACTTAACTGCCCCTTGTTCGTTTCAAACCATAACCTTTTACTCAAGCAAAATCAATATTACTTACAAAACTAGAAATAAACTCTCGCGTAATCAAAAGTAACACCAGGTCTCAATGGAAGTATTTCACTTCACACAACACTAATACTCTTGGTAAATATACGAACGTTACGATATGGCCTGTCTTTAAAATGCAAAGCTCTTGTGGCTAGTCAAACGAAACAGATGTACTATTATGCAATTGTTGGTATCAGACAATTATTTGCATAAACTTGAGTGTATTAAATGTATCAAATTGCCTTTTATTTTTTTATAAAGTTTTCCTTCGTTGACAGGCGGCAGGTCATTTGGTCAAGTCGTTAGAACCTTGCAGAATGATATAGAAAATGTTTAATTCCTTTGTGGCAGATAAATGAAGAGTACCACTCTGATACTTAGGTCGATTCTTGTCTTGCTTTTTCTATTTATTTATTTCTGTTTATCTTTCAATCTTGTGCTCTCATTTTCTCGTTGCCCTCCTTCTCTCTCTCTCTCTCTCTCTCCCTCTCTTTCTTTCTTTCTTTCTCCTTCTGGAAGAATTCTGCTCTGATTAGATCTAGAGTACTATAGCAACCATTACCTTAGACACGCTGTGTGATACGACGGAGCCCCTAAGGCTCTATCAGAACTTGAGATCTCAAGGCAAGATGATTGATAAGAGGTTGAACTAATCGATACATAATCGTCATGAATTTGTATCCCTAGTACAACATTGTCTAATATTATCATTTGGTTTTATTCTTGATATTCATAATGTAATTTGATGGAAATTTAACTTATAGAGAGTGGCTCTTTATATTCCATTCTGTGTATGTATTACGTTATTACATTGCAACAGAGAAACAGTGAGCTACAGGTTGGGTTACGTAAATCTAGCGATCCAACAAAACTAAACTCATTTCCAGCAAGGTCAAAAACTTCTTGCCTAAAATAACTATTATAAGTTTTAATAAACTTCATATTAATATTGTTTAATGGTGCGAAAAATAAATATACTTTCATATTAAAAACTACTTTGATATACATCAAATTATTATCGCTATTATTATCATTACCCATATTATTATTATCATTATTATTATTGTTGTTGTTGTAGTTATAATTATTATTATTATTATTATTATTATTATTATTATTATTGTCATTATCATCGTCACCGTTGAGAGCATCGTCAACCTAATACTCCTTAATCTTCATACTTTGTAAGAAGAAGATATCAAGCATTTAATCACAGTAGAATGCACACAAATGCTTAATAATAATAATAATAATAATAATAATAAAAATAATAATAATAATAATAATAATTTTTAAAAATCAAAAATAGCAGATTATCAATTTGAAAAGTGAAAGAGGAATCAAAGCAGTAGCACATATTAACTAAAGCTAAAAATAATAACAGAAGCCAACGTAGTTATTAGAATATGAAAGTAGAGAAGCTGTTTGACCAACGCTGCTAATATGGCTGGCAAACAAAATTGTTGACGGAAGGTCTGTCAACAGGCTCAGCAAAGAGATGAGGATGTTAAAGGTCTTGCAGCGTGTCCAGAGGCCATAATTGCATAAGGGAAATACCCAACCTTTTCAATTTCCCAATAGTTATCTCTTTAACACGTTTTATGTGTAAATATTTATAATCGCCTCTTCCTAAACAAAGTTTATTTTGCAGAGCGACAACCCACTGTATAATTTGAAAATGAAGCAACGACGAAAGCTATATAACTTCAGTCCGCTTCTAATTCATGTATTCCGATTTACCGCTGCTATTACTACTGCTACTACGACTATGATGGTAAAACTGCGAGGACTAAAAGTTAAAAGTGTTTGTGTGTGAGTGTCCTTAAGATGATCCACATGGACGTGACTATAGGCCTTAGATATTTAGAGTCATGTGAATAAATATAAATTCACGTTTGCGTATATGTGTGTATATATGTACGCATATATATACATTCATATATATATATATATATATATATATTAATATATATATATATATATATATAACATACATACATACATACATACATACATACATACATACATACATACACAGAGTGACAGAGACAGAGAGAAGAAAGTTATTTATACCGCAGCTGAAAAATGCACTGGGTGACTGAGATGATTTATTTGTAGAAGCCTAGATGCTTAAATGGTTTCACAGTATATATATATATATATATATATATATATATATATATATATATATATATATACAATCGTTGAAATTTACAAAAAGAAACAAAAGACGAAGAAAGGTGTATGAACAACAAGCAGGTGCATTAGTTTGACGCTCGGGTAAGTGAGAAAGTCTTTTACGTTTCGAGCCTACGCTCTTCAACAGAAAGTAATGTATAAGCACGCACACACACGCACATACACACACACACACACACACATACATATGTATGTGTGTGTGTGTGTGGAGTTAGTCTTGCGATATATATTTATATGGAGCACACAATACATATAAAATTAAGAAAAAATTATGTAAAGTCTTATCTCAACAGCTGTTTCAAAATGGCCCTAGCTTACATAACAATATCCATAAGTAATATGTGCATGATATAATATGTGTGCGACCGGTAACAAATCCATACAAGAGTGTAAAAGTAAGTTGGCTGTTGAAATGTAGAGCTGCAAATGCGAGTTGTCTAGCAGTGCTTACAAATATAAAGGTTGAAAGAGAAGGGACAGTAGAGGGGATAGCCAGAAGTGGAAGGAACCATTGAAGTAGAAGGGGTGGTAGAAGGGTAGCGAGAAGTGATGAAGATATAGAGTGACAAAAGACCAGATGCAAATAAGATAAATTTAATAATTGGGAAGTATATGTGTGTATGTGTGTGTGTGTGTGTATTTATGGCTATGAACATCTAAAGAGGTGGATGTGTCCAACGTGTCCACGAAACATTAAGTAATGAGGACCTGAGTTAAACTGTTATTAAATATTAAAACTCTAACTAAATGTGTTGAGTGCTACTTTTCTTCCTTTGTTCACGCGTGTACTTACATTCAAATTTAAATATATTGTAGGTGTATGAGTGGCTGTGTGGTAAGTAGCTTGCTTATGAACCGCATGGTTCCGGGTTCAGTCTCATTGCGAGGCACTTTGGGCAAGTGTCTTCTACTATAACCTCTAGTCACCCAAAGCCTTGTGAGTGGATTTGGCAGACGGAAACTGAAAGAAGCCCGTCATGTATTTGTATATATATGTATATGTGTGTATATGTTTGTGTGTCTGTGTTTGTCCCCCAACATCGCTTGACAAACGATGCTGGTGTGTTACGTCCCCGTAAATTAGCGGTTCGGCAAAAGAGCCGATAGAATAAGTACTAGGCTTACAAAGAATAAGTCCTGGGGTCGATTTGCTCGACTTAAGGCGGTGCTCCAGCATGGCCGCAGTCACATGACTGAAACAAGTAAAAGAGTAAAAGAATATATATACATATACATAAGCATGTATGTATGTATGCATGTATGTATAACATATATGTATATATATATATATACTTACACACACACATATATTGCTGCACACACGTATATGTATATGTTATATGTGTGTACACAGACACACATATATATATATACATACACTCATATAACATATATATATACGTGTGTGCAGCAATATATGTGTCTGTGTATGTAAGTATATATATATATAATATACGTATATACATACCTCCACATATCCAGATATATATATATATATATATAATATATATATATATATATATGTATATATATATATATATGTGTGTGTGTGTGTGTGTGTGTGTGTGTGTGTATGTATGTACATATAGTATATACATGTATCTATAAATTTATATATCCATATATATATAAGGAAAGAGCATGTAACGTTGTTGGGAAAAGGAGAGAGATTAATGTGTGAGTATTATTAAAGGAAAGCCTAAGGCAACTGTCAGTGATAAATAGACGTAGTAAAAGTGATGGCGATATATAGAGTGAAAGATGGATAACGAGAGGTTGTGCGTGAGTGAGATAAACGAGAAAGGTAGAGAGATGGGGAGGGCGAGAGTCATAGTGGGGGTGGAGAGAGATAATGGATGGTATAATAAGTCTCTTAATAAAATGTTAAATCTCTGCTTTCAAGTGGAAATATTTGATGTGCTTTTTTTTTTAATTTTTCAATTCTATTCGACCGTAATTGTAACCGAGAGACGTTAAACTAGGTGAAAATAGTGTTTGATAGTTCAATATGAAGAGCAACAGCTTTAACAGCAGGAAGAATAATAGGTGTATTTGATGCTGCACATATCAACAGCAATAGCTAAATCAACATCAACATCAGCGTTAACATCTTTAATAACATGGAAGAATATAAAACATAACAACAGCAACAAAATTTCTAGCGTTAACAACGGCAAAGGTATAATATTGAAGTTTACAATTTTTATATAATTTTAAGTGATTCAAAAATAGTTTGAAATGAGCTGATTATTGTTGGGGCTTTTTGCTGTTGTTGTTGCTGTTGTTGTTGTATAACCCCCTAGCACTACATTATCGAATGCTGTGAGAGGCAATAATTGCAATCCTCGCGAATTTAACAACAATAGCAACAATAGCACCAATGATAGCTTCAAAAATGGCAATAACTACAGCAGTAACATTAATTTCAATGAAGAACAACAAGGGAGCCTAAGACGATATTCTTCATCCTTTTGTTTAAGACAATAGATTGTGATCTGAGGCAGGTTTGGTTGCTATTTCGTCCTGGTCGACCGAACACATAGATGGTAAAATATTTCATACTGGAGGTAACCCCTTCAACATCGCTATTTTTCACCTATGAACGTAAAAAGAGATAACTTAATATACCATCTTGCTCGTATCACGCGTTGATATCGAAACTAGAATGCCAGCTTGGCATGGGAGAAAATTCAAATTCTAATACCAAGAAGAGAAACAAAATACCTGGAAAAGGCAGAGTGCGCTATAAGGCAGTAACTTAATCTGCTAGAAATAGCAGGAAAATACCTTTAATCATGCCATGAATATTCACCATGGGACTCCTCTGGTTATAGACCTACTCGATCACGGCTTACCTAAGGATAGACAACAACATAATAGATATATAAGCCTTATTGATTTCAAACCTTACAAAATTAGCTGGACACAGAAGCAACAATAACAACATTGGCAGCTTCAAAAGTGTTAATAATAACAAAATTAATTTCAAAATAACAGCAACAACAATAATAAACAATAGACTTCGAAAATATGAAAAAGCAATTGTTTCGCCAATTTCAAGAGCAATTAAATGTCAGAACTGTCAGATTAAAGTTCTTAGAATGATTAGTTCCATCCATCTATTCTGAGTTCACATATTGCCTCCATGAATTTCTCACCTTTCTTGAAGTTCACCAATATATATTACAATAGACTGCTTATTCACTGCAATATTTTACCTTCAGTCACTTCAAGATAAAATGTTTTTAACAACTGTAACAGAAGTAAGAGAACAGTTTTCGTTATGGTTCTATCAAAGAAATATCGTAGCACACATGACCTTTGTAATCCCTGTGAGGCTGGGGACATTGATAATAGTTGATATTTGGTTTAAGCTTTGGGAAGTCGATGTCTAGAAGTGGGCGAGATGGAAATTCTACTGCATAAGAAGGTTTGAATGAATAAGTTACAGTGAGCGTTGCGAGCAACAGGCGATTGTGTGTTATAAGAGAACATAGAGATGAGTTTGGTGGTCTTGAGTAGAGGTGAGAAACAACTAGTAATTTCTGATGGGGCTTCTGCTGTCGCTACAAGATAGGCAGTATTTGAAGTGGCAATTGAAAAAGGCAGAGAGAAAGAGAAAGAGATTGTACGTGTATGTGCAACAGCGTTTGTAGTACGTTAGACTGATCATGTCAATCCATTTGCGTTGGTGCAATTATGGATACTTGGGTGTGTTGTAAGATTCATTAATTCCTAATACCCAGGTGTTATACATAAAGTTAACTCCTTTCGATGAAGAATCGATGCCGGAAAAAGAGGTTGCTTAAATCACGTCTTCTGTCTTACTATATTTTATCAATAGTTATAGCAACGATTTCGAGGACTCTTGCTTCCTTCTTGAGGAAAATCTCTGAAGTTCATTCATTTCTAAGAGTTAACAGATTGTTAACTTCCGTTCTCTCAGATTTCAGGTTTGCATAATACCTGAAATCTGAGACGTGAAATAAAATGTTGTGTCAGTCATGCCTTGCTCAAAAGAAAGCGTCAGCTCTAGGAATGACAGTAGAACCCTCAACAGCAGAATCGATTGCAGTCTCAGCTCTGGGAAGAATATTTTCTGTAACAACAGCAGCAGCTGATGTAGTTTGTGCAATTGCAAACAGTTGTATATTAATGCGGCAGAAATAACTGCTGCTAATACTAAGACTACGACCTCTACATTACTACTACTACTACTACTAATAATAATAATAATAATAATAATAAGAAGAAGAAGAAGAAGAAGAAGAAGAAGAAGAAGAAGAAGAAGAAGAAGAAGAAGAGGAAGAAGAAGAAGAAGAAGAGGAAGAAGAAGAATATTAACAATAATAATAATAATAATAATAATAATAATAATAATAATAATAATAATAATAATAATGATAATGCTACTTCTGCAGCAGCTGCTACTGCTTCTACTATTACCATCCATTGTTGCGGCTACTGCTTCTACTACTACTACTACTCTACTACTACTACTACTACTACTACTACTACTACTACTACTACTACTGCTGCTGCTGCTGCTGCTATTTCTACTACTACTACTTCTGCTGTTGCTGCTGCTGCTGCTGCTACATCGATAAGAATGATGAGAGAAATGCCATAACAACGACAGAGCGGTAATTAGAAGAATAAACACACCCACAGTTACAAGGTATATAAACAAGAACAAAAAAATAAAAAAACGTCAGCAACTAACTACCATTAATACTAATACGAAACCATTAATGTCCAGAACAACATTACTTACAACAACTACAACAGCAATGGCATTGATACAAACACAAGATTACATAAATAATAATTTTTGTTTTTTTTTTTCAAAAATGATATGAATATCAGCAACAACAACAACAATAACAAATAGTTTGTTTCATTTTTGTTTTCTTCTATTCACTCAGGGTCTTCACAGCGACCATAAATTTCGAGACAACCAAAACCCATTAAACAGAAGTTACAACCCCTTCACCCCAACCTCCTAACATATATTACAATTTTCTGCTTCGAAAGATCATTAGAAAGAACAAAGCAAACAAACAATAAATTCTATCTTGAAGTTAAAGACGAGATGATAAATATGATAGGCTTGTTATTTTGTTTTTCTTATTGTTATTGTTGCAATTAATTGATTTCTTTCCTGCATTTTGATTTTCTTTCTATTCTTCTTTAATTCTTCGGTATTATTTATTACTTTTGTTTGTTTTTTGTTTAAAAAAAAAAACTTTAATCACAGTTGTAATTCTTTCTGAATGTTTTCTGATAACAACTGTTTCGTGATCTATAAAATAAGGATACGGTAATATAGTTGACCGAATAAATAATGACTGGAAACATAGATTGTTCGCATCCCATCAATGTCAACGCCCGGTATCCATAGCAAAGATGCCTAACACTGTTGTGTCAGTTTACTTAGCTATAATTAAGGATCTTGTCGGTTTGAACGGCAGTTTTTAAAAATAATTTCCACGTAACTAAACACTTTTAAACTTCGTATACTGGTAGAATGTGTTTATAAAACATCTTTTTCTCTTGGCTTTATTGAGAAAATTCTATAGTTTGTAAGATTTTGTTGGTTTTTTCTTCAATTTCTGCAGTTTCAACCAATCAATGACGTGTATTGAGGTGAACAACATTCTGTGCCGTATGAATATGTCCCTCGTTTAAGAAACAAATTGGTTTTATTTACATTTCTGAAGAAAAAAATATACCCTTCCCCCCACCTCCAACCCTAAAACAGATTGAAATGCAATAGATCGATACTAGGGTCATAATTATAGGTGACAGTTTCATATGATACCGCTAGAAAAGACTGCCGTTCAAACCGAAAAGATCCATAATTAGGTATTATATCTCACCAGTTTATTTAACTTTGTCTACTATTTTGCAGTCGTGAATGTGTATACTTAGAGCTCCCTAAATATACATATTCACTTCTACTCTACACGCTGTTTGCTAGCCTACAACTAGGTACTATGTCTCAGTTTCCTTAAATATAACTACGAGTCAATATGGCTTATTAATGTAGTAAGCGAAAGAAACTCCGTATAATTAGAGACTATTTAGCTTCTATCATTAGTGAATTCAAATCCTAATAGGAAAAACTATGAAAAATATTTCGCATGTGTGATATTAATCAACTGGCTTAAAGTGCTTCAGAATTTACTTTTATATTTTTCGCAGGTAATGAAACTTCTTCACCAATTTTGCAGTATGTACTTTACTGAAAATGTCAGTTCTTTTGGGGTTTTTTCATGTCCTTTATGTGTCATAGGTTTAGCAAGAGGAAGCTAACGAAATAGATGTCAAAGATTCGGTTTTTGTTGTCTTGCATTTGTCTTGCGAAATTAGTGACAGTTGTGGTTTGTGGTGCTTGTGGCCGTGATGGTGGCGGTGGTGGAGTCTTATCACGTGAACCCTGATAGAAAAACTACTTCAGACTTGTGTACCGTCATTTTATCGGAATCTAGAACTACATAATGTGTCCTCTGTGTTTTTTGTACAAATATTGGGCTGTCCGGAAAGTTCGTGCCGATTTTTAAAGGGGAGAAAAAAGGTCAATAAATACTTGCCATTACATTTTTATTCAACCATATATGAGCCATTTTGTTGCACAATGTGTCTCCATATTTCCTTTAGCTTGAAACTACCCTCTTCCTAGAATTGAAGTGGTTTTATGGCAAAGAATTCATCAAGGTATCTTTTTACGTCTTCCAAGGAATTGAAATTTTTACCATTAAGACTATTCTGCAGAGACCTGAATAAGTGGAAATCCGAAGGAGCAATATCTGGTGAATATGGAAGGTGGGGTAACATATCCCAGCCGAGCTGCAGCAATTTTTGTCTGAATCCCAAGGCATCAAGTGCCGAAAATGAACTTTCTTATCTTCCATTTTAAAGAGTTATAGAATTAACACAGATTATAGAAACATAAACCTTCTTCCACGAAAATATGGCTTAAACTGTGTTCTAAATCGAGGTGTAGTCAAATCCTATTTTATGGACTGAACCATGTTCTAAAATAAGTCGAAAGGTAAGCTACGATAAATCGGCACGAACTTTCCGGACAACCCAATACAAGTGCGTAGGATTCGAGAAAGATACGGCTGCTAATTCTAGAAAGTCGAGCAACTATGTATATACTTCTGTTTAATGCCTCTATAATACACAGTAGTACAGGAGAGCACAGTAGATGCAAGATATGAACCGTCGACTCTTTGATTTCATGGAAATTACTTTCAATTCAAATAACAGAAAAAAAAAATCTTTAGATTACGAGTTATTTTCTTATTTCTTTCTCTCCTTAATAACGTAAGATGACTTTCGACAGAAAATCTCGTTACACTTCAATTATACGACAGAATACAATTTCGAACTACATTCTTACTATTCTAACATAATTGGATCACTACCAAACTGAAAATGACTAAATTTCCATCCTTCTCCTTTGATTCCAATCATTCATAC
>NC_043001.1:93305687-93310687 GCF_006345805.1 Octopus sinensis | reverse complement strand
ATACATATATGTATGTATATCTGTGTGACAGTGCAATCAATTTTGATTCCTTCCAATCGATGACACTCAACAACTAATCCTGTGTTATTTATGCTGAGAATTTAAGCCCTAACAACATCAAGAGAATTGGCTATTTTCCTGGTCGCATATTAAAATTGAAAGAATAGAATTTCTCGAGCAAAATGGAAGGCGGATTTACGAGAAAACAGTGTCGTTAAATCTTCCGAGTATTATATTTATTCAGTTCAGCGTTGCACCTTCTAATTACAACAAGTAAGGACTATAATATTTAATATCTCCAGTGCAAAGCGACACATCTATAGTCAGAGATTCTTTGTTGCATATGCTTAAGTTACGTTTCGATTATTTTGGCAAGATTCCATAGCCAAGACCATGGCGCCAACAAGAATGTTCAACCCAAGCAGCTCTTTGGTTCCGGAGTAATTCTGCAACAGAATAAATTTGTCTATATCTTTATGTATGTATGTATGTATGTATGTATGTATGTATGTTGGTGTGTATGTATGTATGTATGTATGTATGTATATATATATATATATATATATATATATATATATATATATATGTATGTATGTATGTATGTATGTATATATGTATATATACACACATATATATACATACGTGGTCTTTTATGTAAGTGCATGGAAAATAAAAATGACATTAGCCATGATGATAATATTATTAATGTTAATTTGAATGAATGATGATGGCGATGATGATAATGCTAGCAGTAGTAGTAGTAGTAGTAGTAGTAGTAGTAATCACGGAAATAAATGGATGGCAACAATGATTTCTTATATATGCACGAATACAGTTATCTATAATTGTATGCATACATATATATGCATATATATATACGTCTTTGTGTACGTATATATATATATATATATGTATATATATATATATATATATATACGTACACAAAGACATATACTCAGGCACAAATCTATTCATATATATATATATATAGCAACCCACATACAAATTCACGCACTTACATGCAATGTGTATGCTTACATACACATAGGTGTATGTATGTGTGTAGGTGTGTGTATGCGTCTGTAAACATGTATGCGTAATGTTTATTACGCAAGACTATATAGAAAAATATCGAAGATAATGCATATTTTCATACCCAAGCAGGAATAAAATTCTACAGCCGTATCATTTGGCAAACACAATCTTTATGCCAATAGAAAGCAAACTTTAGAAATCCGTATAAAATGTTCAGATCTTTATAATCAGCAGTTTATTTTTATATTTATTTCTTTTCTATTTACCTATCAATTTTCGCTTTTGTATTGCTATCTATAAAACAAGACATAAAAACTAAGCATACATACAGAAGATATATATTTGTTATTATTATTATTATTATTATTATTATTATTATTATTATTATTATTATTATTATTATTATTATTATTATTTAGGTGGTTGTGAGCTTGCAGAATCGTTAGCACTCCGGGAATAATGCTTAGCGGTATTTCGTAAGTCTGCACATTCCGAGTTCAAATTCCGTCGCGGTCGACGTTGCCTTTCATCCTTTAGGGATCGATAAATTAAGTACCAGTTTAGTACTAGGGTCGATATAATCGACTTCTCGTTCCCACAAAATTTCAGGCATTGTACCTATAGTAGAAAGGATTATTATTATTATTATTATTATTATTATTATTATTATTATTATTATTATTATTATTACTACTACTACTACTACTACTATACTACTACTATACTACTATTATTATTACCATTATTATTATTATTATTATTATTATTATTATTATTATTATTATTATTATTATTATTATTATTAAGGCGATGCACTGGCAGAATCTTTAGCACGCCGGAGAAAATGCTTAGCAACATTTCATCCGTATGCGCGTTCTGTCTTCAAATTCCCCTGTGGTCGACTTTGCCTTTCATCCTTTCAGGGTTGAACACAGTGCTCGATTCAATCGACATAGCCCCTCCTCTGAAATTGCTGGCCTTGTACCAAAGTTTGAAACCGACATCATCATAATCAACTTCATAGTCTTCATCATCATCATCGTCCTTATTATCATTATCATCATCAAGCAAGCTGGGAGAATCGTTACCGCCCCAGACAAAATGTTTAGCAGCATTCATTGTGGCTATACGTTTTGAGTCAAAATAATTTCTGTAGCCCACTTTTTCTCTTTTCGGTGTCGATAAAATAACTACAAGTTGGACTCAGGTCAATGATATCGACCTATCTTTTCCCCTAAAATTGTTATCCTTGTGCCAAAAGCCTAGAAACAAATATTTTAATGTTGTTTTGAGTAGCAATTGTTGTCTTCATGTTTGTAAAATAGAGGAGGGAGCTTTGAGAGGCACAGCGACTTAGAGAATACTCTCTATTTCATTGGTAAAACAATTGTACTGAAAGTCCAGCTCAAATTACATGTATTATTTTTTCCCTATAAACCTATTTTCAGTCAGTAATTCACTTTTTTTTAGCTAAAACAAATTTAAAATGAACTTCACAGATATCACTTAGATGTTACATGGCTGCTCTACCGGGTAATAATAACAGCCAAATATCCCTGATATTACAATTACCGTTATAAACTAATCGGAGGATTTGTTAGCTGATTTAGTCCCAGCATTAAGAAAGATGGGTTGATCCTGATTGCAATAAAGAACAACCACGACAACGACAACAGAAAGGAGGATAAATCACGTGTCATAATCAGTGATTAGTTACGTGTTTTAATTAAGAATGCATTGGAACATTTTAGAAATGCATTATGAGAAGAAAATAAAATGCAAATATAAAAATTTCAAAGGGAACAGTTTTAAATATCAATTTGCTTCTGTGAATGACAAGAAACCATCTAGAAATAGATATATTCACACGACTCACATGCATACGAAGAAGCAAATCTTATTGCACATAAATCTGAGAAATAATGTTCTTTAAAAACAATTACACTTCGGTAAATTCCATACTTACAGAATGCAGGCAATTGAAAATTTTAATGAAAAAATTCGCAGTGGGAAATATTTATTTACATATTATGTATTTATATATTCATGTATTCATTCTTGAATTCTCAGTATTGAAAACCTGCGCGTGATATTAAAATGGCGACAATACTGATACTGCATATAGCAGGAGAATATTTGGCGTCTTAATGCTAGCAGGGATCATCTTGCATATTCACTTCTACAATCTGAGCTAGAAATGGAAAATTTACGTGGTCGTTGGGCCTGCTAGTAATAGCTGTTAAATTTCCTTCAAATTGCATCCTACAGTCAAGAATAAACAGCTTATTGAATAGTTTAGCTTTGAATATTTTTCCCATTTAGAACTGCTACTTTACTGCTACTTTGAAATAAAAATAATGGCAATAAAATTCAAATTTCCTTCTTTTGTAAATGTGTGGCATTTTATTAAACCCAACGGAAACATCAGATAATCTCTCGTAAATCAATCAGTACAGTTTTTAAAAGGAAAGAATATATGATGGCAACAGCTGAAACATATTTCACCATAAGTCTGCTCTAGTAGTGTGACCTGTAGCTAAACAATTACTCATACATATACAAACACAGACGCCCATATACATATGTATACAGCATACATTCATACTTACATACGCACACATGAACTCACAGGCAATCACTATATGTATGCATGTATAAATATGTGTATGTGTATACATACATATGTGTCTTAGATACATGTAAGTATGTGTATAGCTTAGTAAGTATATATATATATGTATATGTAAAGCCACTCACCTGATGACGTACGAGTACACAGCTCTACCTGGATCAGGTTTATATAATATATATACAATAATATCATATTTAAAACACTCAGCACGGAAACAATCGTTCTGATTTGGATTGAAACCTGTTGATTTCACCTACTTTTATTATAAACTAGCAGTATAGCCCAACGTTTCTCGGGTTTGTTTTCTTTTTGACCCTTTAGAATTTGGAATTTTTGAGAAGTAAAAGTTTGGCATTATGTAACTATAAATCAACATTTTTCTGGTTGAAATACACCGAAAATGGTGACACAGCAGTAAAAAGATCGTACAAAATAGGGATACTCATAGAAAAAAAGCATCTTTTCGATGTAAATCATTTTTGGTCTACGGAACGAAGAGTGGAGTGGAAGCACTCCGTCGGTTACGACCATGAGGGTTCCGGTTGATCCGATCAACGGAACAACCTGCTCGTGAAATTAACGTGTAAGTGGCTGAGCGCTCCACAGACACGTGTACCCTTAACGTAGTTCTCGGGGATATTCAGCGTGACACAGAGAGTGACAAGGCCGGCCCTTCGAAATACAGGTACAACAGAAACAGGAAATAAGAGTGAGAGAAATTTGTGGTGAAAGAGTACAGCAGGGATCACCACCATTCCTGCCGGAGACTCGTGGAGCTTTAGGTGTTTTCGCTCAATAAACACTCACAACGCCCGGTCTGAGAATCGAAACCGCGATCCTACGACCGCGAGTCCGCTGCCCTAACCAGTGGGCCATTGCGCCTCCACAGGAACGAAGAGTAAGCCTTCTTCTATCATACTCTCAATTTTGGTCAACTTGCGCCGCATGGTCACGGAGGAGATAGTGTTAGTTAAAGGCTACCAAAACCTGCCACACACCCACACACAGAGACAACTTCAGTTTTATATATATAGATTTTTGTGTGAACTGTGCATACACTAAGAGATTTCTACATATATATTCATTAAAAATTCCTGCTTTGATAGTATATGATAGCCAATATTTATAGATGAGCTTTTAAATGCACGTTATAAGGTAGTTACCCAGATGATATTAAATATGTGTGTATGCATGTGAATACACACACACACACACATATATATATGAATGTATGTATACATGTATGTGTGCATTTGTAGATATTTTATGTATATATACACACATATTTCCCCATATACATACATGTGTGTGTGTTCTTTCATGGTGCTTCTTT
>NC_043001.1:93288187-93300687 GCF_006345805.1 Octopus sinensis | reverse complement strand
GTGTGCTCGCGTTTTCTTGCATTCCGCATCTTTTATTCTGCTTAATATCTAGCACACACAGTGGATGTTGATATTGTTGTTTTAAAATCGAGTTAATTTAGTAGAACAGATCTATTCAGAAAGCTGTTTATGGAGATTGGTCACGAAAGCTTTCAGATGCATCGTATTATCGCTTCCTTTTAGTACTGATAAGCTCTATATCAGTTAATGACGGTGCCAGCAACCAACCTAGTGAATTATCAGGATAATTTACTACTCGAAAGCCACATGTGCAGCGATAATCACCAAGAATTCTTCTTGTAGGTTAATGATAGAGAACACTTAGAAAATATCCCCTTCTGCAAAAAAAAAACAAAACATTTATTGTGTATAATTATATATATATAAAATGATACGCTTGTTTCAAGCGATAGACACGTTTCGCTTGTAATGAATTCTTTATATCAGGGTACTCACCAGAAATAAAAATGTAAAAAATGTGTTTCTACCCAGCAAAGTCTGGATCCTTTTAAATATAGGCCTATGGCGATTAGTAAGTAATATTGCTTGTAATGTGACAGAAGCGAATGATGCAAAAATTCATACGTCGGTGAATGCAACACTGCTTATGATGATGATGATGATACCTACGTTGATAGTAACGATGGTGACACTATCTTTATTTATTTATTCATGGTTTTATTTTTCGTTGACTAAGAGCCAGAGAATTCTTCTGATGTTTTCAATAGATAGATTGCGTCCAGTTACAAACCACGAAGGTCAAAGTCGAAATAGAAAAATAGAATCGATTTTAAATCTGATTTTAAAATAAGAAAAGGAAAAGGAAAGAGCCCATTTCTAACTTTGAATTCTTTTAATATGGCGTACTTCTGTCTTTGTCCTTCACCATCACCACGCATGGCATAAAATCATTGGAAAATATTTCTATAACAACCACTGAAACTACTATTGCTACTACTATTACTTCTAGTAGTAGTAGTAGTATTAGTAGTAGTAGTAGTAATAGTAGTAGTAGTGTAGCAGCAGTAGGTGGCAGCAGCAGCAGCAGTAGTAGTAGTAGTAGTGTAGCAGGAGGGGAGGAGGGGCAGCAGCAGCATTAGTGGTAGTAGTAGCAGCAGCAACAGCAGTAGCAGTAGTAGTAGTTGTAATAGTAGTACTAGTAATAGTAGTAGTAAGGTGAAGAAGAAGAAGAAGAAGAAGAAGAAGAAAGAAAAAGAAGAAAAAGAAGAAGTAAAAGAAGAAAAAGTAAAATAAGAAGAAGAAGAAGAAGAAGAAGAAGAAGAAGAAGAAGAAGAAGAAGAAAAAGAAGAAGAAGAAGAAGAAGAAGAAGAAGAATTATTGTTTCTGAGTTTGGATGAGGAATTTGGTCGATGACATCGACCTCCAGTTCTTAATAAAGCCATAATAATATCAGACTGATTTTGCATTCCCACACGATGTTGACAAGCGCTACCAATAAAACCATATTATTCAGGCCAACGTCAACAGTGGAATGTGTACTTTACATTTGATGCATAAAATGTACAAATATTGCGGTGCTCAAAAATATGCATCACTCGAAAATTATAAACCGCTAAATAACAAAAATGATAATGGTGTATAAAAGAAGGAACTTTTCACTCGTCAGGTCATGTAAATAAAAGAAGAAAAAAGTTATAGATTGGCAGGAGAGGAATATGCTTTTATACATTGTATATATTTTACATTTACATTCTGCACCAAAACTGGATGCTACGTGTATATTTTCACATAAATTTTGAAGACAAAATATTTTTGATTTTAGATAACCTTGGATCTCAGGAGAATTTCTAATTTAAGAATAGTACTTTATTAAAGACAAGATTATACCAAATATAGAATTATAACGCTTAAAATGCAATAATCATAACTGTTTTTTGCAGCTAAGGTCATCAGGGATCTGAAGGTTTTGCTGATTGACCCTAGGTAGTTGTTCTCATATTGAAACATTTTATTTCATTTCTCTGAATACTGTTGGTTCTCGTGCCCTTTTCTCTCATATTCGATTGCATGGAAATCTCTACCCGGTTTTTTCCTTCTTTTATTTTATTTTTTTTCCTTTCATTTTCCTTTTGTAATTTGTCCTTGTAATGTCTGCTCATACGTCGCCTTTGAGGCAGATAAAAAACACATTATTATTATTATTATTAATATTATTATTATTATTATTATTACTATTATTACATTGCGCCGGGGGCAATAAATTAGCAAATCGATTTCTTACTGTAAGTGCTATGATGTTGGTGATATGATTTGATTTTTTTTTTTTTTTTTTTGGAATGATGGTATTGATGTAGGGGATGTCGATGTTGTTGACTTTGATAAGGACGATAGCGGGGAAGAAGTGTAGCAACGAACGTCCTTTACTCTACTCAGAGCTGTAATAAACGAAATGAAATAGCCATCTCTTTTTTTCCTCTTTTCATATATATTTTTTTCTTTTTCTAACTACAGCATCAATAAACATTCTCTGCAGGTTTGGCCTTCATCGATCATTTCTTATTTAGTTTGGATGGTTGTGTTAATATAAATCGTTGATTCCTGACTTCAGTGAATCAAAGAATGGACAGAGAAAGAAATAAAACATTATTCCAAGAGAGCTAAGACCAAGACCTTTCATTCGCAAACAATGTTTTATCCTCCGAGGTCTAACTGCATTTCCACGTAGACCAGCTTGGAGTTAGCATAACTGCATTGCATACTACTATGACTAACTAATCTTCGGTACCGCTAGAATACAAACCGCTAAGAAAAAATAAGAAAAACAATATGAAAGGAAAGAAAGAATTAGAAATTAAAAGGCAAAAACGTTGGAGTCAAGCTAAAGGCCATTATGTTATATATGCATGGGTGTCTAGTTGTATAATTGTATGGCATGGGTTTTAGTGCGTATGTTTTAGTGTGTGTGTGTATGTGTGTGTTTATGAGTGTAGAGAGAGAGAGAGAGGGCATATATTTTCTTGCGATTTTTCATGCGTATTTGTAAGATTATACATAGGATATATGTGTGTGTATGAATGTATATATGTGTGTCTGTGTATGTATATACAAGTATGTTTATGTGTCTTTTTGTAAGTATATATATATATATATATATATATATATATATATATATATATTTTATATTACTATGTATATATTTATGTGTCTGTATTTGTGCGTATGTATGAATTTATACAAACATATACATACGTACACACATACATATACGTGTTTGCAGACAATCATTGACGCATATTTATATTTGCTTCAGAGTGTATATATATATGTGTGTGTGTGTGGTGTGTGTGTGTGTGTGTATGTGTGCGTGTGTCTGTGTGTGTGTGTATGGGTGTGTTCTTCAGTGGCTGAGTTTATATGCGTATAGTTCAATAAATCAATTCAATTGGCCAATGATTGCCGTGAAAAACGGTATAGAGATTTTGATAACAACTTTATTGTGACACTGCGGCCGCTTTTATACGTTTAATAAGTTCGCGATATAAACTATAACAGATATTTATTCCTGTATTGTTGTAATTACCATTCACATAGCAGTTACAGTTGTTGTTGTTGTGGGTTTTATCGTCTGTTTGTTTCTTTTTTTGGTTTTGTTTTTTTGGTAATCATTATACTTTTTATTGGTCTTCATTTTAAAAATTATATTGCATTATTTTTATTGTTTTCAATGTTACTTGTAATGGACGCCTCGAAATTGTCAGACGAATGAATGAATAAATAAATAAGATATATTTTCTTATGTTAAGAAAGCGAACCGAATGAATAGTAATGTGTCATATGATCTACTTTGGCATTGTGTGTGTAATAAATACGTGTTTGCGTGTATATGTGTGTGTGTGCTTATGTGTGTGTATATGTAAGCCTACAGAAATAACTGTATGATTGCTGTGTGCTTATATATTACTCTGTTGTGTCAATCGGTCAGTTTCATTAGCCAAAATGATAAAATTAGACAGACGTGTATTGTTTAAAATCTATATATTACTATAGCCAAAAAAAGCTTTCCTAGTGAAACTTCCGAAATAAGAAGAATATTCTAGTTAACTTTTCTAAGCAGAAGATAACATTTTCTGGGGCTATTTTGCAAGATACTGTGTGCTATTGATATCCGAAAACGAGAAACATAAAAGAAGAAATAATAGATTGAAAGAACAACTGAAAATGAGATCATTCACAAATAAGTAACATAGGAAAGATGGCATTAAGATATACGATTTGTGAAACCTCTATAAAATGAACGTCCAGGAGGAATATATTGGAAATAACTCTTTGAACGGTGGAAGGGAATGCTTCAATTTTATTATAGATATTTTCTTTCTTTTAATTTTAAAGCCAGCCATGGTTTATAATTGATGGGATTCTCAATATACATAGATAGTTTCTGGATTCGAATACCTAAAGAATTTTCATTGAATGTCGGGAGTGAAATGCAATTCAACACGAGATACTGTATTGTTGATTATATTATTGTTAATACAAAGCCAGCAGACCTACCAGCTTGGATTCAAGTATGACCATCCTATATTTTAATATTATATAAGGCTTCATTAAACAATGTCACTGTTTGTGAAGATTATAGGGTATCATTTGAGAATATAGGCTAGAATTTCTAGTTTCTAAATGTTTTATGTCATATCTGTCGAAGTTTCTAAAACTCTTTTGATACAAACAGCATGTTACCACTTATGACTTATAAGCAAATACGTCAGCATATATTCTCAGTGACACAATTATGTCGGGCAATGTAATATAAATGTGTGACCTCCATATTACAAATACGATTTTAAGTCATTGGTTGCTTTAATAGCGACACTGCCACTGAAGATGAGGAAATTCTAAGAACGTAGTGCTACACATCTACAAACATGGCAATTAAAAAGTTTTCTACTGCTTGGAGAAGCCAGTTCGATTTTAATATTACGTACAACTGTTCTGAGCAGAGTATCATATTCACATTTATTTTGACATAATCTTGCAATTGAATAATGGCTCTGAAATATTTGCCAAATATACAATTCGGAGGTCGGGTTTTTTATGCAATCGAATAATTTAAATGATTCGACACTTAGAGCATTATCTTGTGGAATTGGATTAATGGCATAAACAACATCGTTGTGCATACTTGTGTACATATCGTTATATATTGCATTTATATATCAGCAAACGCATATTTCTCATAATACTTAACCCATTATCTGGGTGAGTGTATGTGTACTTGATTTCATTAAGCTTGAGCCAACAGAAATATCACAGAGTAGCCACTGGCATATATTTGAATAACACAGACATATACAGTATATCAAATACAATACAAGAGGAATTCTAGATTTTTTATCATTTTCTCCGCCTGTGGAGAATGCGACTTAATTACCAAAATGACAATCAAGAGCAGTTCTGTATGAGAAAGGGAGATAATCTCATGAATCAAGAATTTCATGTAAGTTTATATCGCCTTGCAAAAAAGAACTTAAACTTATGAAAAAATACCATATATATATATTCATATACATTTTCCATATTTTACATGTATGTGCACGTGCGTGTTTATGCATGTCTATGTGGGGATGTATGTTCGAATGTATATGTGTGTGTGTGTGTGTGTGTGTGAATACGTATGTGTTTATGGTAGTGTTAGTCTATACAAAATATTCAATCCAATGTAATGTGTAAAGCAAGATGAAAGCGTACAGGCTCACTAGTTCTCAGAAGGTTTATCGTGCCAGTGTGAAACCGGGTGTGATTCTGAAGTGCATCATGTTTCCACTATGAAACTCTGAGCCTGCGTATAGACAGTCAGCTGGTATTCATGTTCTTTCTTTCTCCCTCTCCCTCTCTCTCTTTCTCTCTCTCTCTCTCACTATCTATCTATCTATCTATCTTTCTTTTTTCTCGCACACACACACTCATGTATAGACTTACAGAAAAAGGGAGAGATAGGTTGGTATGTGTGTGAGTTTATATATGTCTGCAACTAAATATATATATATACAATCTAGGCACAAGGACCGAAGTTTTCGGGGAGGAGACCAGTCGATTGGATCGATCCCCGTACGCAACTGGTAGTTCATTTATCGACCCCGAAAGGGTGAAAGCCAAAGTTGACCTCGTCAGAAATTGAACTCAGAACGTAAAGATAAGCGAAATACCAGTAAGCATTTCTCCCAGCTCGCCGCTCTATATATATTTATATGTATGTGTGTGTGTGTGTGTATTCGGAGAGAGCGAGAGAGAAAGACATCAACTGATATATAGTCAGATATATATATGTATGCACATATATATATGTATGTATATGTATATATAAGTATTATATATATATATATATATACGCACATAAGTATATATATATACATATAAACCATATGTATATATAAAACCCATATATATATATTATATATATATATATATATATATGTATGTATGTATGTCAGTGTTTACATTCACTTTTGGTGTCTCTGGCTCTCTTCCTATTGTCAATTCCGTGTTGCTTAGTATGAAATACCAATAAAACAGTCGCATTTGCCTTTGTAATAAGAAACAGCTGTCGCTGAGGTCGAATCGAACCAATTTTTCTGACCATCAAACGAATTCATTGTCTTCTTTTCTTTTTTTTCGGCTTATTGTTATTTCCCTTTCTCATCCTTCTTCTATTTCTTTTTTTTTTCTTTTTTTTTTTTCGCGATTCTTTGCTACATTAGGTCTAAGAATATTTATATTTTCGTCTTTCTTCTTCCATTTTACTTTTCTTTTCTCATTATTTTATTTTTCTTCTTTCACATCGTTCTACACCACAATTCACTTGACTTTATGCTTCTCACGCACAAACCGCTACTGCAAATAAAAATAAATAAATAAATAATCTAAACAAGAATTTTACGGTTTCTTTGAATGGAAATGAGGCACAATGGAAACTTTGCAACTTTTGTTGAAAGACCGTTGACTGGGGTTAAGCAACAAACAGCAGCCTCAAAAGAATGTTGTAGTCGTTGTTCTTGTTTTTGTTCTTGTGGTTGTTGTAGTTATTATTATTATTATTATTATTATATTATTATTATTATTATTATTATTATTATTATTATTATTTGCTTGCAACAGACACGTTTTTATGAGCTGCTAAGTTTCTGCAAAAGTGTGCGGCTAATTCCAGTTTGAAAGTTTGTTTTGCGAATGCGTATGTATTTGTGTTGTGTTTGTACAGAGTCGTTACATAGAAAGCTAAAGATTATTTTCCTGTTCTTTTTTCCCATAATTTTTTACCTTCATATACTGTTTAGAATATTTCTATACTTAATTTTCATTGGAAAGCTGCAGAAGGCTACTGACACAAATGTGTTTCGTCCCACTTAAAAAACAAAATAACTAATTAAAAACCGATAAACTGTTTTGCTAGCGTGTTGAGCCCGAAATAATCGCTGTGTGTATGTCACAACCAGAAAAAAAAGTGTCTTTGGTATACAGGCGCAGATGTCGATGTGTAGTAAGTCATTCGCCTCATCAATGTCTTGTCCAGCCCGCAAAGCTACCCATCTTTGCACTGCCTCTATGGCAAATGAACCACATGGTTCCGGGTTCAATCCCACTGCTAGGCACCTTCGACAAGTGTCTTCTACTATAGCCTCGGGCTGACCAAAGCCTTATGAGTGGATTTGGTAGACGGAAACTGAATGAAGCCCGTCGTATATATGTGTGTGTGTTTGTGTCTATGAACCCACCCCCACCCCAACATTACTTGATTACCGCTGCTGGTGTGTTTACGTCCCCGCAACTTAGCGGTTCAGCAAAAGAGACTGATAGAATAAGTACTAGGCTTACAAAGAATAAGTCCTGGGGGTCGATTTGCTCGACTAAAAGCAGTGCCCCAGCATGGTCGCTGTCAAATAACTGAAGCAAGTAAAAGAATGTCACAAAAGCCAGTGCTCCTTTGATTGAGGAATTCAGTGAGTTATTGAGCAGAATACATTCTGTAGACCATATTTTCATACCAAGACAAAACATGTACATGATAACACTTCCAATCAGTTAAGATTAGAAGCCACGAGAGCCACTACCTGGTACTACATCAGGGCATTATTATTATTATCAGTAGTAGTAGTAATAGTAGTAGTGGGGTGACAGAATCCTGAGATCGTGTCATGAAATGTAAATTTCTGCTCCCATCCCTGCCAGGGTCAATTTTGAGTTTCCTCTTTTTTCAGGCTCAGTAAAATAACACACCAGTTAATTGTAGAAGGTGACTTAAGTCCTTGTGATTATGCTCCAAATCACCATTACCACCTCTACTACAACTAAAACAACTATTACTACAACTAACATTACACCTACAACTTATACAGTTGCTGTTGCCGCTGCTGCTGATTCATGTTGATTTCTTTGGCTACCTCTGATACTTCTAGTCTTAGTAATAGGTGATAGTAAATGTACATCAAATGCATTAGATGCCCATAAACTGATAGATAGATAGATAGATAGATAGATAGATAGATAGATAGACAGACAGACAGACAGACAGGCAGGAAGACAGGCAGGCAGGCAGGCAGGCAGGCAGGCAGGCAGGCAGATAGATTGATAGATAGATAGAAGACAGACATATACTTACACACATACATGTGCGTTCGTGCGAGTGCGTGTGCGTGTGTGTATTTGACTCTGTGTGTGTGTGGTTTTTCTATAAGTATTACTGCATATTCTGTTGTGTCTAGGGAGAGTCATTTTCTTTTTGTGCCTTATAATTTAACACACTCACCGGTAAAATTTCCACTTATTTCTTAATTTTATTTTCCTAAAATTTTCGTCTTGCAACTTTTTCAATAGTCTTGACTATTTCCAAAAACGAAATATTGCTACATATATAAATGTAGATATCAAAGTCAGCTTTCTCAAACTTAGTAGATAATACAAATATAAGTGTTAAGTATATATGTCTCAGTCAGCTTTTTACAGTGCAAGCTTGATGCAGGGTTCCCATGTCTTATATAAGAAGATATTGAAAAAATGGCACATCAAATAACTGTAACCACTAATATAATAATTGTCACTGTACAGCAGGGATCGCCACCACCCCCTGCCGGAGCCTCGTGGAGCTTTAGGTGTTTTCGCTCAATAAACACTCACAACGCCCGGTCTGGGAATCGAAACTGCAATCCTAAGACTGCGAGTCCGCTGCCCTAACCACTGGGCCATTGCACCTCCACATATAATAATTGTAGTAACCTATTAATAGATATTACTAGTTTTAAATAGACAATCCTTTATTCGTTGCTCAGTTTGTGCAAAACAATAAATAGTTCACATAATGAACATGGTAAATATTTATTGCAAATTAAGCTTTCTGGTACTTTCGCCAGTTGTTGCCTTCTAGTCTTAGTAATAGGTAATAGTAAATGTACATCAAACGCATGCGTGCAACTGAAGCAGAATCACGCAATCTGTATAAATAGTATTCGAAATTACAGGATATAAATGAGTTGCCAAAATGTATTTTTTTCTATCGTTGAGATAATTTACAATGAATCAGAATCTAAAAGCGAATTGATACAGAGTGACTTGGCAAAGAGCACCCATCCAACGCCACGAAGCTTAAACGCATCAATACTGGTACTTATCTAATTTTGAGAATATTATTTTTGTTTTACAGAATATCTACGGTGAAAATAACTGGAGCCACTGAACTAATTTTTTTGTTATAATATTTATTTTGTTGATTTCATTTCTGTATTTGTTTTTTATTCTTTTTTTTGTTTTTTTGCTTTTCTTCTTTCTGCCGTCCTAAAAATAAAAACCAGGTTATATACGTCGAGACACAATGACTCGAACTTTACATTTTACACCTACTAAAATCGATTACCTTCGACCGAACTACAATCCCTACCCTTGCACACAATTTCAAATTATTACATTCGTCTCTTTACTTATTCTTTTTTTCTTTTTTTCATTATGGGGTTTTCCTTTTTCGGCGTTTCACTTCTCCCTTTTGCTACACATACCTATACTTTCTCTCATTTCCATCGACTATCCATTTATTACTACACCACTCTTATTCTTCCATTTGACTCTCTTTGATATGTTCTGATCTTCTCTCCAACACTCATCTTGTTTCTCTTTTTATCTCATCTTCAACTCTTCTATCTCTTTTCTTACTCTCCTCTTCCTATCATTGAAGACGCACTCTCTTTATAATGTCTAGTATTTTTTGTTGACTTATTTTCCTCCTATTCTCCAGTCAATGTCTTCTTGCATCTCTCCCTCTTTCTCTCTCTCTCTCTCTCTCTCTCTCTCTTTCTCACTCACTCGGTCAATTTACCTATCTATCTCAACCCCTCTATTCTGTTCATTATGAGGTCAGGTCGATGTATAGATTAGTTCAGTAAAATAAACGTTTAATGTACTTTCCTTTTTAATATTTTCGAACATCATGAAAATATTATTTTGATATTTAGTCCAGCAAGAAGACTGAGATATGCACCATTCGTAAACTGATATTTATATTTGTCTGAAATCAGTTTGAAATCCGAGATAAGATTCATTTCCTTTCGATTATCGATGAAGTTGAAGAAAATAGGAACCTAGCATCCTTTTTGCCTTTCATTTTACAATTCAATTTTATACATAAAACCTTATAAAGGTTTTATGAGTGAAAATTAAAACTCATTATAACAATACATAAAACAATAGCGCATTATTTCAAAGGTCAGGGAGCTTGCAACAATAACAAGTATTTTCTTTATGTTGTATCGTCCCTCTACTCTCTACCTCAAACCTTATTGGTGAGGATTGTTTTCTGTTCACCTGTTCACCTTATCAGTGTCTCTTTTTCGATTATTGACCTTGTGTTTAGTCAAACGAAATTGTATTCGTGGTGATTTATATGGAGTTTAATTTGTATTTTTCATCATCATCATCGTCGTCGTCGTCATCATATACGTCATCCTAGAGATATTTTCTCTAGTAGGCACCAATTATTAAACATAATTTTCATCTCGCCTAACAGCATCGACATCATCCCCCGCCTTCACCATGTTCATCGTCGTCGTCATTATCATCATCATCATCATCACCATCATCATCGCAAACCTCATCCTCCTCCCCATCATCATCATCATCGAAAACCTCCTCCTCCTCCTCATCATCATCATCATCGCAATCCTCTTCCTCATCCTCATCCTCATCCTCATCGTCATCACCATCATCACTATCGTAATATTAAGCCATCATCATCACGGTCATCGTCATCATCATCGTCCTCATCATCATCCTCGTCATCATCATCCTCCTCCTCATCCTCATCATCATCATCACAATCCTCATCCTCATCCTCATCATCATCATCATCATCATCATCATCATCATCATCATCACCAACATCATCACTATCGTCATATTAAGCCATCATCATCATCATCATCATCACGGTTATCGTCATCATCATCAGTCATCATCTTTATCATAATCACTATTATCCTTAGCAGCAGTAGCAGCAGCATTCTTTATCGTTGTAACTACACACTTTATTTGTTGACGTTATTATCCATTATCTATTAATCATCACCACCTTCACCATCATATTCTTTAACACTACTGACACCATCACCAACAACAAACAAAAACAAAACACAGCTACAGCATGAACGGGAAACTTTCAAATAGATTTCTTCAGTGTTCACACAATATATTACGAGTAAAATGGCAAAATACTCGAAAACTATTTCTATGTTTGTCTGTCAGCGATGAAATGATGAATCTTTAGATCTCTATGACTGGTTTCTTTGAACTTTAAAGCTTATTGCTTTGATCTCCCAGGCTGACCGCTTCTATTCACTGTCACTTACTGATGTATTTTAGCCTTTGACAAGTCGCTCACTTATCTCTATGGCCGCCATTTTTCTGAAGTCATTCTGGATGACTAATCAACAAACAACAAGGCTGTCACATGACTTTTTAGTTGTTTCTTTTTTAGTTAAATCCATTAGATAGTTTGAATATAGTTCACTGTAACATATTTGGTAAAATACAAAAGTATGTATCATACTTGACATTATAGTTTTGCTACAGTATAATCATTGTTTTGACAATACAACTAGGTTATTCTTTAAAGATTATCGTGACGCTCTAATCTTACTGGTACTTGTTTTATCGTATTAACCGTTTCCAAAACGCTGAAAAGCATACTCGGCAGGAAAAGTAATTTGAAATCAGAGCGAAAACAATATTTCCGGAAGAGCATCAGGTCTAATGTACAGCTTCAGCTAAGACTTCTTCGAAGCATTGACATTATGGATAAATGAATTCTAAAACGAATGAACGAAGGAACCTTTCTCGGAACCAATAGGTTAAATATAAATAGATTTAAAACTGGTAAGAATATAATTTGATGCACTTTCAAACCACCGCCTAGCCCTTGGGTGCCTTTAGTAGAGTCCCTTCTATTAAAGGTACATGGGTCAACTCTCTGTGTTAAATACTTACCTCCCCTCCTCTCACTACTC
>NC_043001.1:93278187-93285687 GCF_006345805.1 Octopus sinensis | reverse complement strand
TTTCGACGGCAAGAATAATAAAAACGGAATAACAAAAACGGGTCTGTCAATCGATAGAGAGAAAATATTATAAGGGACTTCTTACATAAAAGACGATTTTTTAGGGAGCTTGTTTTTTATCGATTCAATATAATATATTGCATTGCAATGCTCTTTGCTGATATATATCCGCGAAGGAAACACTCACACATGCATACATACATACATACATACATACATACATACATACATACATACATACAAAAAACCCTCACCCTTTTCAAGCCTAGCCAGGATCATGGGCCCGGTTTCCCGGTTTCTGTGGCGTAGGTGCCCCCCCCCCCGCCCCAGCTGGACGGGACGCCACTCCATCGCAGCGTTACTCAAGAAACAGGAAGAGATAGTGAGAGAATGTTGTGGCGAAAGAGTACAACAGGGGTTGCCACCCCCAACCCCCCTGCCGGAGCTTTTTTAGGTGTTTTCGCTCAATAAACACACACAACGCCCGGTCTGGGAATCGAAACCGCTATCCTCCGACCGCGAGTCCGCTGCCCTAACCACTGGGCCATTGCGACTCCACACATACATACATACATACATACATACATACATACATACATACATACATACATACATACATACATACATACATACATACTCATGCGTATCTTCATCATTGGATTTCAATAGAAGCAATGGATAGACTTACCTACTGAAATTTAGCATAATGTTGCGTATCCTTACTATTCCGCCTACGTACTGCATTTGTAAATACTATGCAAACAGGCTGCTTCGTTCGCCTAAAAATTCCAGCTTTTGTAAATTGCCAGTTAGACATTTACTAAATATATTTGTGCACCAACGATTATTCGTACAGATATGAATATATAATCTTACTAAAGAAGTTGCAAGTACCGAAACAGTTGTCTACAATATATCTATATACGTATTTATGTATATATGAATGAATGTAATGTAAATATTGTATATATGTATATGATATATATATATATATATATATATTATATATATATATGTATGTATATATATATACGTATATGTATGTGTGTGTTTATATGTATGTATTTATGTAATTGTGTTTATATATACATATATATATATATATATATATATATAATATATATATATATATATATATAACAGACTTTGGTTGTAGAACAAAGAACAAATTTAAAGTCATCCACCTAACATATCCCATCTCGAACATTTAATCACATAATGCTTTTTCTTATACATAGAATACAGATGCATAAAATCACAGAAAATGAAGCAATAATTCATTTAGACAAGCATATAAGAAAAATGTGTGAGTGCAGTCTATCGCGATTAAAAATTAAAACTTCAGCGACTAAAAATAATTTTTTAACATTATAACATCTAGAATATTAAATATATAAAAAAATATAAAAATATATAAATATATAAATATATAAAAATATAAGAATACATATATATATATAGGAAACATATAAATATATAATATATAAGGTAAGATAAAAGTTCATCGATTAGAAATTTTTTTCGATTAAAAATTACCTTTTTAAGATTAGGGGAAAACCTATTATGAAAAGACAGTCCAAGCAAAAAAGAAGAAACCATATTTACAATCGTTATGGGCATTTCAGGGGTTCATCAGCGTATTTAATGTACAAGGGTGCATTACGATAATGACTCCTTCGACAGGGGAAAATAATAAAATTCACATACCGAGGCGAGACTTCTTTAAAAAAAAATTTTTTTTAATGGACCAATTTGTACCCTTCAGTAGGTGAGATTTAAAAGAAAATAGAAAAGACAAAATGACGTTTAAAATATACATATAATTTTTCTTAGTTATCATTATAATTTAGGTATTTGTATATTCATACTTCCACTTGCAATTATTTGAATCTAGGTGAAATACATAAAAGGACTTGGCTGATTAAATATCTAATATTTACCCTTTAACTTCCCCGGTATTAAATCCTATTAAAGGCCGAAGAGAAATCCATCCTGATAAATATATAATATGTATATATATATATATATATATATGATAGGCCACTTCACCGTGTACATCTAACAATGTTCAATTATATAGTAATTGTTGGCCGAATGCTATATTGCACGAGACATACACCAGGCTCTCGGTAGTCCAATTGAATCTGAAACCATGTGACTTCACATTCAACTTATTAACTATACACCTATTCTTGACAGCCTCCATAGGAAGCTAATGAAATATACATATAAAAGAAAACAGTGACATTACTGGGTGTGTGGTAAGTAGCTTCCTTACCAATCACATGGTTTTGGGTTCAGTCCCACGGCGTGGCATCTTGGGGTAGTGTCTTCTACTATAGCCTCGGGCCGACCAAAGGCTTGTGGATGGATTTGGTAGACGAAACCTGAAAGAATGCCGTCGTATATATATATATATATATATATATATATATATATATATATATATATACCTGTATGTATGTATGTATGTATGTATGTATGTATGTATGTGAGTGTATGTTTGTGTGTCTATGTTTGTCCCACCAGCATCGCTTGACAACCGATGCTAGAGTGTTTACGTCCCCATAACGGTTCGGCAAAATAGACCGATAGAATAAGTGCTAGGCTTACAAAGAATAAGTCCTGGGGTCGATTTGCTCGAATGAAGGCGGTGCTCCAGCATAGCCGCAGTCAAATGACTGAAACAAGTAAAAGAGTATTATTTTAATAGCTTCAGCTACTACATAAAAGTATATGTTTCACTTGGATGTCTAATATGATAGAAACATGCCCAAAGTTATCTCCCGTACTTTCCAAATCGATTATAAGGTTCATGCTCTCTGTATTTCTCAGCAAAACTATTTACAATATGGCATCTGATACTCGTGCATTAAATATGATAACACTAACTTAAGTGTAAACTAGTGGTATAGTATACACGGATAGAAATGTTTTCTATCGATTAATACTATTCAGAAAAATGGAAATAAGTCCAAAATAATGTAACACCACGCAGTACACGAGGTTAAACAATTTTTAACAAGCGCTACTTTTGCCACAGACATGATCGTAAGTGACAATCCAAATTACAATGATGGAGGCGTATAAAGAATAAAATAAAATTTTAAAGTATAATTAAATAGAAAATATAATTTAAAAACTAACGTCAATGTGAATCATGTAGAACGGTTCAAAATTAAATTTTTTTGGTTTTCTGTGCTTTTGTTTTATAATTTTTGTGGGGCTTTTTTTGTAATAAAGTTTAGTGCTTATTTTATATTTTCCTGGCAAGAAATCTGTTTGCCCTGAGATAACCGTACAATAGACGTTTTCGATTGTGTGTTTCAATAGCGAAAACACATAAGATCGAGGTTAAAGAAGATTTTTTAAAAAGAAAAAACTCTGTAACTGACATTGTAAAAATAAAAACGCCGCTAATGAAATGTTTTCAAGTTGTTGGTTTACTTGCACTGCCCTGCTGATCTCTGTGTTGCCTGTCGATTTGTTGTTGACTTTTATTATTACTCGTAGTGCTTTGATACTGCTGTTGGTGGCGGCGGTGGTGGTGATGATGATGATGACGATGACCATGAAGGTGGTGCAGAACATCGTCATCATCATCATCATAATTATTATATTATTATTACTGGTCTTAATTTTCTTTTCTCTCTGTTCATCTAACATTTATTTTTGCGTATAAACAGAGGCTTTGTCATATTTAAATTGCTTTAAAGTTGACCAGTTGACTACAATATTGATTTTTAAGAGGCTTCTTTTCTCTTTCTCTCTCTGTCTCTCTATTGATGTTATACTCCCTATATTGGTATCACATACAGGCACATTGCCAGCAATTTCAGATATGGGGGCTTGTCCACTACATCAGTATTCAACTGGTATTTATTTTAATAGACCCGAAAATGACGAAAGTAACGTCGACCCCGCGGGGCTTTTTTACTCAAACTTAAAGTCGAAGGGAATGCCGCTAAGCAATTTTTCCCGGGGCGGTAAGGATTCTGCCAACTCGCTGCATTTTGTAGTCTTTATATCAAATTATATTCAATAACTTTAAATAAATTAGATTTTTTTATCTTTTGTAAAAAACTGATTTTCTTATACAGCTCCAGGGCCAAATTTTCAAGTCTCTATATCCCAATAATTAACAAATTAAGAGTTGCAAAATTAAAATATTGATCAACTGAAGAAGGCATCCGATATTCGTATTTTGGTTTCTCATAACTAGAGTTGTATCGTGTATGAGTCTACATAGTTCTGGAATATCTATCAAGGTCAGAAAATATAGAAAGCTTAAAGAACTATATATGCTGTGTAGTAAATCACATTTTCTTGCGTCGTTCGAATCTTCTAATCGATAAATTAAGCCTGCTATAGACATGTGTATTTGTGTGTGTGTGGGTGGGTGGGTGCGCGCGCGTCACTGTTTGTTTCATAGTGCTTCTATGAGGTCATCATGCTTAAGTGTCTGTATGCGTGATTATGTGTGTGTGAGTTGCTGTATATATATGTGTGCGTGTGTGTGTGCGTACCTCCGTTGGCCTCTTTGTACATAGGAGTGTCATTGTAGTGCCTTTGTGTTTCGATGTGTGTGTGTGTGTGTGTGTTTGTTTGTGTGTGCCTGTTTGTGTGTGTGTGTGCTAATGTCTTGTATATTTTATGACTTCGTCAGTAGAAAAAAACACGAAGCTATGCCAGTTATTTCCACCATTTAGACTCATGAGCTGAAATAGGAATTAATCCATCAAAAGTTCCAAACACCACACCGCTTCACTTCCTGGGTCCAGGTTCATAATCTTGCATCATTGCCATACTGATTAGACACAACCAAGGGAAATGCGGTAAGACAAAGATTCCTCAGAATCTCCACTTCATCGTTAGATTTAAAGCCACTCGATGGCAATGCGTTGTTGGATTTAAGAACGTAATTGATTTCAAATTTTGACCTGAGACCAGCATCTTTGAGGCATGCGTTAAGGCTATTATATCGACCGCAGTGCTCAACTAAACTGGCACTTATTTTATTGACCCCATTATTCTAAAGACTTTGCCAGCTTGCCGCCTTAAATCTAAGAACCTTATTGACATGTTTCTTTTATCATGTGGTTCGTAAGCAAGCTACTTACCAAACAGCCACACCTACGGCTTGCATTTGTATATTTCAACATTTTTTTTTTATTATTACAACACTTTGGATAGTTGAACAGGGTCTACTTCGGTAGCATTCGAACCAGTTGCGTCTATAGCTCAATAACTCGACACGCTAATTCCTACTGAAGGAACAATACCTGAACGCTGATTCTTTCCACCGTTCTTTCCTTCCCAGATGTAGATATCCTAGAGAAAATCGTGACTACATCCATTACTTCCCTGAATAAGTTTTAAAACATGGGACAGTATCTATCACAAAATAACATATTTTATAAACAGAAATACTCAACCACGGATTGAAAGAAGTGAAAAAAAAATGAAACCTTCGGAGAAATTATAGATAGCGCAGGATTCTATTCCCATTTTTCGATGTCATTGATTATCTAATCAATATGTGAGTGTGTACGTATGCGCACTGAAATGTATGCATATGTATATATGTAAATACATATGTGTGTGCATGTGCGTATAGATGTGTAAATATATATATATATATATAATTATTATATGCGTATGTATGTATGAATGTATGTATGTACGTACGTATGTATGTATGTGTCTTTGTAGGTATTTGTGTATATATATATATATATATATATATATATGAATATAAACATGTATGCTATTTTAATCTTTATATAAGTGTGCTTGAGTGTATGTATGTATGTACGTATGTATGTATGTATGTATGTATGTATGTATGTATGTATGTATGTATGTATGTAGCTTGTTCAATATAGTGCTATGTGACCGTACATATAACTCCAGGTAGGTAACCGCCAAACCGTATCTGCAAAAATATTTCGATTCCCAATTGTCGTCCTATCAATTCACTTACACCGATAATGGTCTTTGGAATCGCATGATCAGTCATGGATATCTCTCATCACGGAACGTAAAAAAAACGACTCTGTAGCACTAGTGAGAATGATAATTATCTATCCTATATTACTGACTGTGTGTGTATAAATGTGTGCGAGTTAATTCGAAGTTTGTATTCAAGTAGCGTCATATAAGCCTATAATTATTCAAAGACACTTATACGTTCCAATATAAGAACTATCTCAGATCAAATTTCCTGCCAAGAGTCTCTAAGAAAGGTATTTATGTCTGTATATTTGTGTACGTTATGTATGTATATATATGTATGTATATATGTATGTATATATATATTTATATGTATATGTGTGTATATATATATATGTATATATATATATATATATATATATATTTATGCATACATATATGCATATATATATATACTATATTATATTAGGTTATATTATTTTATATTTTATAGATATACATGAATATTATACATGTACATATGTGTATATGTGTATGTATGTATAATTATATACATTTATATATGCATATATGTATACAAGTATATAGATAGATAGACAGATAAATAGATAGATAGATAGATAGATAGATAGATAGATAGATAGATAGATAGATAGATAGATAGATAGATGATAGATAGATAGATATAATTGTGTGTGTATATATATATATACATATATATATATATATATATCTATATATATATATATATATACATACATATATATATATATATATAATATATATATAATGAATTCTTCAACTGACGAATTTGAGTTTCACGCCCTTTGATCATCAGGCTTGGCTTCCTTTCTACGCTGTCTTGAACTGCTATAACATATAATGTGAAAGATTCATAATATTTTATATGTCTATCATTTGCATTGAAATGTTATGAAACCAACAGCAACAAACTAAAGAACGATCCCGCTTGTATTATATCTAAAACCAACCAAAAACACTACAGAAAGTTTACCTGTTGATCTCAGGGCCAGGAAAATTGAGTCATTCAATTTCAACGGATAGTACACTCTATACTACGTGTCGAAACAATTTTTCGTTGTTTAGCACTTATAACATTTCAATGGGTATGTGTATATAAGTGTTCGTGGATGGATAAGTGAGTATAGACTTGTATATATATATATATATGTGTGTGTGTGTAAGTGTGCGTTTGTATGAGTATGTTTGTATGTGTGTGTGTGCACACAGGTATAATATATATACATAATACGTGTGCTTATAAGTATACATGTAAAAGTATATATATCTAAGCTTTTGTGAGCATATATGTATATATTTTTTCTCTCTCTTTGTTTCTTTCTGCGTTCCTATCTGTGGAAGAACGTAGGCTCGAAATGTTAAAGACTTTTTCACTTCCCGAGCGTTAAACTAATACATCTGTTTGTTGTCTACAACACCTGTCTTATATAATATATATAGATATATAATATATATAGATATGCATATATACATATATATATATATATTATATTGATAAAAATTGTA
>NC_043001.1:93270687-93275687 GCF_006345805.1 Octopus sinensis | reverse complement strand
ATACTAATGTGGTACAGTATTATTGAATCAATTTATTTTGTTCTTAGAATAGAACCGGATGTTTCGCAAAGTGAACTTTTCTCAAATTGCTTTCAGTTGCGCAGTCAACAAAACAAACGACACTATTATAAGTACAACATATATATATATATGTGTGTGGTGTGTGTTGTGTGGTGTGTGTGTGTGTGTGTGTGTGTTGTGTGTGGTGTGTGTGTGTGTGTGTGTGCATGTGTGTGTGTGCGTGTGTGTATGTGTGTGTGTGTGTGTGTGGATGCATGTATATATATATATATATGCATGTATGTATATGTATATATATCTTATATGTTATGTATTTATTATATATATATATATGTATGTATATGTATTATATATGTATATGTATGTATATATATATATACATATATATACATAGATTCACACACATGTATATATACATATATATATATATATATATATACATACATATATATATATATATAACATATATATGTATATATATATACATACATATACATACATATATATATATATACATATAAATATATATATATATAATATATATATATATATATATATATATATATATTAATGTATATATATGTATGTATATGTATGTATATATATAATATCGATTGTGGAGTTACTGATCTGATCTGTGCACCGAACATAACTCCACAATCGATATCATGCTTGTATACACACGCACACAAACATACACACAAACACATACACACAAACACATGATGGCTGCCCCCTCGTCATCGAGTATGACCATTGCACGAAACTTAATCAATGTTGTTATCGTGCAATGCCTGTGCAAGAAGGATGCCCTAACAAAGGCTAGGAGTCCTTCACTCCCAATGGTTTAACCGCACGATCGGGTATTCAGTCCGATTATTTCTATGTCCCCGCACATGATACAGCCCTAAGACATTTATTGGATGGCCGTTGACTCTCAGGAGTTCCCCCGCCTTTGACGGGTTTTGTTCTTCATGCCGCAGGGTGTCCAATAAACACCAAGCTTGCTTGGTGAGGTTGCCGGTTTAGTCGGCGACGACCCGACCATGCAACAGGTTGTACTGGGTTACATGTTACCAGTACACAAACACATACATACATACATACATACATACATACATACATACATACATACATACATACATACATACATACATACATACATAACAATGAGATAACTAGTGTGGACAGGTAAATATACGATTTCAGATTAAACCACTACTTAGATTAACATCATCCAATCAACTTCCTGTACATTGGTTTAGACGCTACTATACTTGGTGGTATTACTAGTTATGACATACAAAGCAAATATAGGGGAAATTATGATAAATACAAATATATATCCTTTGGTTGTACGTACTTTTCACTATTCTGCTTGTTTGAAACTTTGCTCTGAATGTTGTAAGTGCGAATGGATGTTTATCCACAACGGATCATCGGGGAATACTTTATTGCAATAAAATGCTCCCTGACGTTCCATTGTACCATAACATCCATAGTAGTGAAACGTACGTAGGAACAAGTTATGTAAGTTTATGTTCGTAGTCCTCCTGTATGCATACATATATACTTTATATATACTATATATTTTATATGTATGTGTATATATATTGCAATGTATGCACATATGTTTGAGTATGTGCGAACATATATGAGGGCAAAATCGTTACGAAGTCGGGTGAAATACTTAACATTTCGTCCGCCTTGACTTTCTGAGTTCAAATCCTGCTGAGTTCGACTTTGACCTTCATCCTTTCGGGGTCGATAAAATAAGTACCAGCCCAGTACTGGGCTCCATGTAATCGACTAGCCCCCTCCCCCAAAATTCCAGGCCATGTGGCTATAGTAGAAAGGATTACTCATGTTCTTATAACAATAATTAATATAATCTAACGAATATATTTTCATAAATTAGACATATGCATTGACATATACTCTGTTGTTCTTTTATTCTTTAGTTTATTCCACCCAATGGCCAGCGCTTATGCTGGGGCATTGCTTTTACGAGGTTTTTTTTCCCTCCAGTTTTACTAAATTTGTAATGCGTAAAGTTGATCAACTTAGAGTTTTTAGCAGGTAAACATTCTTACGTGTAACCTTAAACCGGTATTCCAAAGACAAATTTCTATTATATCACTGATCTCTTTAGGAAGGCAGCTGAAGTCTTGAAAGCCTGTGAATATCAGATTGTTCTTGACAGCGAAGGCGCAGGAGTGGCTGTGTGGTAAGTAGCTTGTTTACCAACCACATGGTTCCGGGTTCAGTCCCACTTCGTGGCACCTTGACCAGTGTCTTCCACTATAGCCTCGGGCCAACCAAAGCCTTATGAGTAGATTTAGTAGACGGAAACTGAAAGAAGCCCATCGTGTATATGTATATGTATATACATGTATGTGTGTGTTTGTCCCCACAGCATCGCTTGACAACCGATGCTGGTGTGTTTACGTCCCCGTAACTTAGCGGTTCGGCAAAAGAGACCGAAAGAATAAGTACTAGGCTTACAAAGAATAAGTCCTGGGGTCGATTTGCTCAACTAAAGGCGGTGCTTCAGCATAGCCACAGCTAAATGACTAAACAATTAAAAGAGTAAAAGAGTATACGTGGAAGCTGGCGGTATTTATCAATTCAAGCATTAATATGTAATTTAATGCCAAAATTTGGGTTGTGATCTTCCAGGATCTTCCATATATAAATAACGAGGTGTCTTCTGTGTCGTTCAAGAGAATAAAGTTATAGAGATTCCTTGTAATTAAAGCTTTTGAATATAATTTTGCTCATGGACGTTCTCTGTAAATTCATTATTGCCCCTTAATTTCTTGTGTAAGCCCGAGCTTGTTTGCAACTAAAGCAGAGAACCGCAGTTTCAATTACTCAGAACTAGAGGTTTCCACAAGGTTAATGTGATTTCTTGTTCTCTTGTAACAAATATTCACAGGATCTGTCCTGCAAGATATTTGCATTCAAAGGTCTGTTTAGCAATGTATCTGTCGGAAGATGCATCATCTTAAGCAGCTTAAAATGATACGTTTAAGCAGCTTTTCTCAGCCTCGTCAACCTTTGAATCGCTACGGCATGATGGAATTTCCAGTGGATCTATCTTCTCCGTATTTAAGTGACTGAAAATACAATGCACTAATTACTCTTTTACTCTTTTACTTGTTTCAGGTATTTGACTGCGGCCATGCTGGAGCACCGCCTTTAGTCGAGCAAATCGACTCCAGGTCTTATTCTTTGTAAGCCTAGTACTTATTCTATGGGTCTATTTTGCCGAACCGCTAGGTTACGGGGACCTAAACACACCAGCATCAGTTGTCATCGATGTTGGGGGACAAACACTGACACACACACACAAACATATATATACATATACATATATACGACGGGCTTCTTTTCAGTTTCCGTCTACCAAATCCACTCACAAGGCTCTGGTCGGCTCGAGGCTATAGTAGAAGACACTTGCCCAAGGTGCCACTCAGTGGGACTTAACCTGGGACCATTGGGTTGGCAAGCAAGCTAATTACTACACAGCAACTACTGTGCCTATAATGTTCAAATTATTTTTTTATTCTCATCCTTGAGCATGTCTGGGTGATTCTGACATGCATCGACGTCTTTTGTTTTGATTGCCATTGATATTTTGTCTCTTTGACTGTAAGTTGGCTGTGAGTACTAGTGAGCTGATACATGACTGCATAATAATGAATGACAATTCAGTTCTATATTTAAGCGGTGGGGAATTATGTGCATTATTTACATTATTTACATTTGACGGATATTTGTCCTCATCTTGTTTGTTGTTTACCCAACTATTCGCTTCATATGCCCTCCAGCCTTCACCAAGTGTTTTGGGGAAATTTTGAACATGGACTCTCATTCCTAAGGTATTTTTCGATGTTGTTGTTGTTATTATTGTTGTTGTTATTCAGATCACTGCCTGGAATCGAACTCGGAATCTTGGGGTTAGTAGCCCGCGCTCTAAACCACGGCATATCGCGTAGTGGTTAAGAGCGCGGGCTACTAACCCCAAGATTCTGAGTTCGATTCCATAGTTTACTGTTCCGTTAAGGAAGGATGAACCAAAAAGTACCCCGACCAGTTAGAGATAACTATCATTTAATGTACACTGTGTTAAAATAAGAGCTATTTATAATTTTTTGCCTTTGAGACACAAGGCGCATTATAATATCTGCCTTACCACGTGTCTCCATGGCAAGAAACTATTAGTTACTGTTATTCTAATACACTGTGCATTAAACGTGTATATATGTATTAAACCTGTTTCTGTTCGTTTGTGTGTGTGTATGTAATTCTTCATTAAATATATACATAAATATATGAAATTATATGCACGTGCCATACCAATAAACACTTCTTTGTGTGCGTGCATTTATACATCGTAAACAGAAAAAAATGAAACAAATATAGATATAAACGACCTAAAACCTAGAAAATCTGGCAATTCCCCATCTTATGGATTCTTGGCTGATTTTCCAAATAAACCTGATAGAATTTTATGCATTGTATATTGACGTTAATTACACTTCACTGTTGATTACAGTACATCAATAAGTGCACAGATATATTTCAACATGCTATACAATTTTATAGGTTTTCCTATATTTTTCTTCGTCGTATTTGTGAAGCTGTTTTCGTATGTATTAACAATGTGTTCATATGTTTATGCGTCTTCATTGTATATTATTTAAGTATTTGCTAGCACGTGCTTGAAAGATGCGTTTGTTAGTGCCCATGCGTGTGTGTGTGTGTGTGTGTTTGTGTGTGTCTGCATATCTGTGTATTTGTTTATGCGTATTTGCAGTGTTGATATAAGAAATAAAATATGGATTTGGAATATTCTTTGTACTTACTGAAGAAAAACAGGCAATCACATCGGCGTTTTCACAGATTGACATTTAGATAGATGTTCAGCTTCAGATTTAGAATTTTCTGTTTCCCATATATATGTATATGTATCT
>NC_043001.1:93258187-93263187 GCF_006345805.1 Octopus sinensis | reverse complement strand
CTGTAAGTTCAAAACCTGTAATATTTGGGAAGGGATCTACTCGATTACACCGACCCCAGTTCTCTTCTGGTACTTGTTTTGTCGACTCCGAAATGACGAAAAGCAAAGTTGAACGACTGGAAGATGAAAAGGTGTCATACATTTTGTCCAGCATACTAACAATTCTGCCAGTTCACCATTTTAACTAAACGAATAACAACAAGTAAAGGAATATCTTCACGTATCGCTGATCCCAATTTAGAATTGTCCACCGTATTTATTTCTACATAGAATATTGTTACATATAACTCTAATATCTGTGCCAATCATGGTGTGTGTGATTTCCATGTTGTCTTTTATCGTGTCTTGGGAATATTGACATTGAATGCTATTGCGTTGTGTTGCAAGATTCTGTTTGAATCATAAATTAATACAGTCATTCAAACTGGAATATGAAGAAGCTGATTGATTGCGCATTTTAATGCAGAGTGTAAAAAAAAAATCACAGAAATCAATAACTGTCATTCTGATTTTTTCAACGTGTGTTGTCTTTTTAACTAAACCACAAATAACTGGCAAGTTTAACTAAATGGAATAAATTTTAAAACAGAATAGAAAAGATTACAAAATAGACTCTTTGCCTGACATGACAGTTAAATCTGGTAAAATACAAACGCATGAATACGTGCGTGTAAATATATGTCTACACAAATTCACGCATGCATATATGTATATCTCGATGTATGCATATTGTATGTGTGCGTGAGCCTGTATGCGTGTGTGCATAATTTTCGGTCAAATCCTAAAATTATTTGCTTTATCGCTGATCAAAGATTTTCGCTCTGTGTAATCATTTAGGGGATATAAATAAAGCTCACATAAGCCAACAAACTCCGAGTAGCGACTCCATGAATTCATCAGTTTCGAAGATACAAATAAAATTCAGTATTATTCATTTTGATACTTTTTGTGATTTAGTTATGTTTTATAAAAATATTTTTTATTTGTTATTTATGTTTTGGTTTATGTCTATCATCGTTTGAATTGCATAATAGTGGTTTTATCTCTAATTTTTATACATATATATATATATATATATATATATATATATATATATATATACAACACCGGTTACTAGCAATTTACACAGAAGAGTTGCTTGAAAAGCATTCCTGAATAACAAATATCCAGCCACTCATATGAGATTCAGAAAATATTTTAGCCTCAACAACTACTAACAACAAAATTCAGATGACAACCATAACGAAATAGTCTTCCCGTATTCGGAGTGGTGTTACTGCTATGCCATACACAAAACGTACGCCGCTTCTCCGTCTCCAAAGGCTTCCCAGACTTATTGAAATTAACTCACTCACCAGCACGCTCAACTCCCCGCTCTCTCTCTCTCTCTCTCTCTCTCTCACAAGCGTGCTATCCGTAGTACTGCTTCTTTTTGTACCATTACCACACTTGTATCCGCTCCTTGGAATGGATAGTTTTGTACCACATTCACTCAGACACCCTCAATTACAGCCCTTTTCCTTCTCTCATTACATATTAATGTTTTCGATACCAAACACTGCACTTATTTGTCGGGCCACCCTAAAACATCTCTCCTCTAGAAATTTTCCCGATTTTTTTCCCTTGCAGCCATCGATTTACAGCTGTCCAAGCGTAATTCCTATATAAACTGTATCGAATTCACTGCTGTCGAAGATATGTGAATGTTATAGGCACATCCTCTGTTTTGAACCAAGCAAATACAAATAGAAAAAAAAGCAAAGAAAAGCATTCTTGAGCACAAAATAGCGGTCACACCGAACTTCTTTATCGCAAGAAGTGACTTTCAGAGAAATTTCAGGGTATCTACATCACATAAAAGAACAACACTATAATTTTAAAAATTGCCCATTTAGCGAATTAAGTATACCCAAGAATGGGTATACTTGTATAGATCTTGAAACTGAAAGTACAAAAAATAAACTGAAAGTACAGAAAATAAACTTAGTACTGATATCAGATTAATATGGTTAACTTTAGAGAAATATAAATTAGAATAGCGTAAGATTGTAGCATGATACAGAAACAGATTACCCTAAGATTAGAAATATAGCTTTTTAGTTTGACTGCAGTCAGATACCGTATAAATATCTTGGAACTAGAAACCTGATGACGTCTGGAGATCAAACTGATTGAAATGTAGTACGGTTATAAAATTAAAAAGAGTTTTCTCTCTACAGATGAGGAGAATACTCTAAATATTATAAAGGCATTAACGATAAATCTTTACGAACGTTACACAATAACATAATATTGACAAACATTGATTAATTGTAATGATATCGAAGTATGATAAACAAATGTGTAATTAGATTTTGAATCGTGAAAGAAACCATTTTCACGTCAATTATGTTGATAATGTTCATAAAAAAGAACATACTCCCACTCGGTTACCTACATACAAGACACTGAAATAGAGTGTTTCCCTAGATACATCGAGAAATCAGGTGTAAATAATATGTTGGAAACAGATAAACTTATGATATTAGATAACATTATATGTGGATATTTAATCGTTTATTACTTAAATATTTTTATTATCCAACATTATACTATTAATTTCTATTGTTAAAAGCCACTCTACTGATGGTACGAAGACACTCATCAACGCATTGCAACATCATCCGTCTCTCTCCCCACCTCTCTCTCTCTCTCTCTCTCAGTCACAATATATATGTATATATATATATATATATATATATATATAATATATATATATATATATATATATATATATAGGAAGAATTTACGAAAAAAACAAAAGACGAAGGCAGGTGGTGTACAAAACAAACAGATGTATTAGTATAACGCTCAAGAATAGAAAAGGTATTTTATGTTTCGAGCCTACGCTCTTCTACAGAAAGGGACACAGAAAAAACAAGGAGAGAAAAAAGGAGAGAAAAATGTGTGTAGTGGCTAACGATCTCTCATATATATATATACATATCTGTCTATCTAGTCACTATTCAACAAAAATAGATATATTTATATATTTTCCTTTACAACTTTCTTGGCTTTAGTAGAGTTCCTAATGTCATTAAAGATGAAAATTTTATTCAAGCGATTTGAACTCCTGACAGAGATGTTCGAATTTAGATCCCGCACAACAATTGAGACAATAATTTCCCTTCTCTATGTAACCTCAACCGATAACTTTAAAATATTGTGCATATTTGTTTGGCCTCCATAAATAGAATTTCTTTATCCACTCATGATTTATCTACTGAATCTTTCTTTTCAGCTGACATCTATAGGCTTTTTCTATCATTTTAATATACAAATACTACATCTATTCAACCAATCTTGGTATATTATCCTCCTCTAGTCGACATCTACAAGTTTACATGCTGAATATTTCTCTGAATATGGCGACATATATAGGCTGTTTCTATTCAACCGATATCTACACAATACCACTATTCATCTGAAATCTGTAAGCTGCTTCTTTTCCAGTCGATATTTCTAGGACGCCTCTATCTAGTCAAAATCTACAGGATGTTCTGTCTATTTATTTCAAAACTACAATATATTTATGGTTTATTATTTATGATGGCTAAGTAGAATTTCCTCACCATTATTCACAACATCCTGTCAAAATCAAATATATTAAACCAAGGGCACACATTGGAAACTTGCAACGCTTACACCATTGTAATAAAGTATCGTTGAATTGTTGTCAGTGTTAATTATTGTAATGGGGTTTCCTAGAAATCTTTCATGACAGTGAGTTACAACTTGCACCACTTCAGTCCATCTTATGTCAAGCTATTAAACAAAATGATATTTTACAAAGATTTCTTCTCATTCATAGTAACAAATATTGCTGGTTTGGGATTCAAAATGGACACCTTTGAAATTGAAGATCATTTATCATGGAATCCAATATCTACACGAGAAGATGCTCTAATCAACTTTTAGTCCAAATAATAACAAAGTGGCGAGAGAGATAATGAGGATTTATTTTGCGTTTGTGAAAGCCGGGCATTTTATTAATCGATAAGTGATAATTCCAGAAACAATATTTCATTCCTTTTATGCCAGCAGACGCCTTAGAACTTTGATAAGTTCTTAGAGAACAGAATATGTTAACAGGTTTTAATTCATAGTTAGATTCGTCAGCTGTATTACTAATGGCACATCTATGAATACCAAACATTCCGTTGGTTTAGTGATATGAGAGTAAACTTTACATGCTTTGCTTTGAAAAATAGGTGGTGTTTTTAGCATATCTTTGCAGGAACATATAAATTTAAAGAAAACAAAATGGAGAAATATTGATGAACAACAATTGACTTACATAAATAATCATTTATCATTTATTAATTCAATACGAGTAGATTGCATTCCATCTAATAGTTGAAGTAAGAATTGTTGTTCATCAATATTTCTCCATGTTCTGTTTTCTTTAAATTTTGATTCTTGCTAAACTCACATTTATTCTTGTCTTTACCTATAATTTACGAGCATAATATGCTTGCGTATGTATGTCCATGGTTAAACATAGGTAATATACCGGTAGTATAATGAATACTTCTATCCCTTAGATGGTTATTTTAACCTCTAACTCAGCTAACCTCTCTCTCTCTCTCTCTCTCTCTCTCTCTCTCTCTCTCTCTCTCTCTCTCTCTCTCTCTCTCTCTCTCTCTCTCTCTAAATATATATATATACATATATATTCGGTGTTCGAATCTCGCCGCAGTTGCGGTTTATCATCCTACTTGTCCTATAAAGTAGATATAATATCAATCTTTGCTCCGAAATCTACGCAATTAATTATATTCTCGCATACAACTTCACCGAATTGTACCAATGTCAATAGAACTATTATTAGTCACTTAGAAGTATGGTGAACGGTGGTACACTTACAGACAATTATGTATAAATAATGTTAATACAGAGTGTATCAGAGTGGATATGTCAGAGAAAAATACTTATTTAGTTCTGTCTGGTTTATGTTCCTT
>NC_043001.1:93223187-93248187 GCF_006345805.1 Octopus sinensis | reverse complement strand
CTCCTATTAGGTAATGAAACATATGTAATAGGTAATAAATAATACTACATACATATGCGTATATGAATGTGTGTATGCGTGTGTATTCTAATTATAATCTGCTGTTTGCCTCCTTTAATCGTTTGAGCAATTAAAATAGTCAACCTCAGAAAATAGCGGGAACGGGCTGTGAGTAGAGAGTATCTAAGATTATACTGATGTATTAAGTGGCATGAGTGAGGTTTGAACTTTATGAAAATGAGATCACTGAAGTATTCAATCATCGGCTATAAACTGATGTAAGAATCACAACATTGGTTTAATTGGTTAATCAGTATTTCGAGTGATGCTGCCAGATAAAGATTTAGTCATATCAAGTAAGTGATGCGGTGAGATAATCACCGTTTAAGCTACTCATTAGACGGATGTCAACGAACTTGGAACGACAGCGGATATCGCAGTATATATTGTCCAAAACTTGAATAAAAGACTGTGGAAGAAATTATGCTGCTTTGCATGTGTCTGATTTTCTAAACGAAAGAAAGGGGGAAGGAAGAAACACCATCGTAAGGTATATATATATATATATATATATATATATATATATATATATTATATATTATATATATATATATATGCATACATATCGATCTATGATTATCCACACAGACATACACGTACATATATATATTCATAGAGAGAGAGAAGTGACATAACATGAGAGAAAAATAGAGAGAGACAGTGGGGAGAGAGGCGGGTTTATGAAGATAATGACAAATTTTAACAATGCCTGGGTCTTTCAAAGTTCAGTAATTTGACTTTCAAATAACAGCTGTTTCGCCCAAACAGTTGAAATGATGCTGGAAGTCATGTCTTTAAATTGAACAGCTGCATAATCGGAACTAATAATTAAGCAATACAACACTCACACTCCAAATATATACCCACACACATACATACAGCACATATATATATATCCACACACACAGTCTTACTCTTTCATATACATATGTGTGTATGTGTGTGCCTGTACTTATATGTATAAAAACATTCATATATACATATGTATATATGCACGCGTGTATGTATGTCTATATATATATATATATATATATATATATATATATATATATATATATATATACATGCTTACATATATTGGTATATTCTTATTTATTCATACACACAAAAGTGCAGAGACTGAGACAGACATGCATATGTATATAGTACGTATAAATAATCTTTGTATGTTGCACAGAAGAGAATAATCGATACATCATATTCACTCTCACTTTTATTGATGCAGCCTTCCAAATTCTCTGACATTGCACACCATATACACACAGATATTTATACAAAGACACAAGCCACCCCACACATACAGACACGAACTCATAAACATATAGACGTATACATGCAAATATTTGATATATATATATATACACAGAGAAATTTCTACGTTTTATATGGATTATATTTTCATACAAAATATTTTCGTACAGTACAATATTAATTGGCTTCGTTAAGATCTGAACACATAACCTTTAGATTCGTGCATTGATTTTTAAAATGCCTGCCAGCTTATCTATCGATGTATCTGTTTGTCTGCCTGTCTATATATCTATCGAAATAATTGTACGTACATAGCATTATCCGTGTATATATATATATATATATAATATATATATATATTATATATTATATATATACAAAGAAGAAATAACAAATAAGAAAACACAACAATATAAGGACGTAGTACAAGTACTGTATTATCAGACGCTCAGGAAAGGAATGAAAGAAAATCTTACGTTTCGAGCAAAGCTCTTCTTCAGAAATAGAGGAAAGTCCAAAAGAAGGGAAGGCGGAAGAAGAAAATCGCCAACGATACGCACGTGGTTACATTTTGAAATATACACATACATATATATCAGAATAAGCAACAATGATATAATCACCTTATTTTAAATTATATGAATAATACCATACTAAATTCTGGTGCCTTCAACTTAGGTATCATATTCTTCTGAATCTATATATATATATATATATATATATATATATATATAGGTAGAGTTTACGAAAAAACAAACGATGACGATAGGTGCTGTACAAAACAAACAGATGTATTAGTATAACGCTCAGGAATAGAAAAAGTCTTTTACGTTTTGAGCCTACGGTCTTCTACATATATATATTATATATATATATATATATATATATATAAATATTACATTTCTAAATATCTCAAAGAGACATAAGCAGTAGTGCTTATATCTCTCTGAGATATTTAGAAATGTAATATTTCTAGTTTTGTAATCAGTGGATTTATTTCACTAGAATTCTTATATGTTTACAAGGGCTAGACAGGCATCTCCAACTAGCAGGCCATGATACTACAGACTGATGACGAGCAAAGACTCAGAAACTAGTCTCTGGGTGCAGGCTTAGCTGGGTGGGGTGCTTGTCTCCCCCTTGTAAACGTAAGGACAAAGGCAATGTGTCAAGGCCGACAGGAAGCGTTGATGCTTCCTAGGGCTAAATAGTAGTGGTGTGATTCCCTTCATGGGACTATCACATTAAGTTGACAGTATACAACTACTGTATATATATATATATATATATATATATATATATGTGTGTGTGTGTGTGTGTGTGTGTGTGTGTGTGTGTATGTGTGTGTGTGTGTATGGATATGTATGTATGTATGTATCTTTCATCTTTTACTTGCTTAAATCATTTTACTGCGATCATGTTGGGACACTGTCTTGAAAAATTTTAGTGGAACGAATTGACCCTCTACTTCTTTTTATAAGCATAGTATTTATTCCATCGACCTTTTTATACCGAACTGCTACGTTACGGGACATAAACACACCAAAACCGATTGCCAAGTAGTGGTGAGACACGAACACATACCCAAAGAAAAATACGCACACGCATATAGATATATATACATAAAATGCATATATATTTGTATACATGTATAAATGTACATATGTATATATATATATATATATATATATAATATATATAATATATATATATGCATGCAAACACATACAGACACACACACGCACACACTTATACAACACACACAAACATATAGATAAATGTACATATAATACATATACATTTGCATACATGTATAAATATGTATATATATATATATATAGGTATGTGTATATATATATATATATATATATATGCACATGCATATGTTTATATTTGTACACGTGTGTACAAACACACATACATATATGTATTTATATACATATCTTCATACGTGTACAGTTCTATATTTACGTACATACAGATGCCTCTGTATAAAGCAGGTATCCTGCCGCGAAAGACGGGACCGAAAGCAGCCGCTATGAGCACAGCCTCCAATTATCGATGGTGTACCCTATCGAAAGCTTTCGATTAATCCAAATTGATCAGGACCCCACCCATGCCAGGTTCCTTAACTACCCTGTCTATGATGTAGCGCATTAGATGGAGGTTGTCATGGATGCTCCGGCCCGGCACGGAGCACGTTTGCGCCTTGTCGACCAGTTTCTCGAGGACAAGCGCCAACCTCTTGGCTAACACCTTGGCCAACATTTTCAAGTCTGCATTGAGCAGAGTGATGGGCCTAAAGTTATCTAGTACGTCACCTTGTTTTGGATCTTTCTTCAGTAGCGTTACGGCTCCTTGGCTAACAAAACCGGGGATGCTCCCGTTTTGCTGGCAGTTGCAGTACACTGCCGCCAAGACGTCTCCAAACAAGTCTGGCATACAGCTGTAAACTCGTAGGTAGACCATCGAAACCCGATTTGTCCCTCGAGCATTCTGCTATCGCATCCCGTCGTGATTGCACTTACGCAGCGCCCTGCCTCTCTTGTTGAGAGTCGTGACAGGCTGTGTAGGTAGGCACTGAAGTCCACCCTGCGTTCTCGCCCGCCACTCGTCCCGAACAGTCGGGCAAAATGCTGTTGAAAGGCCTCACACATTGATTGATAGATAGATAGATAGATAGATTGATAGATAGATATGGAGGTAGGTAGGGAGTTAGGTGGGTAGGTAGGTAGTATGTAGGTAGGGAGGTAGGTAGGGAGGTAGGTAGGTAGGTATGTAGATAGGTAGGAAGGTAAGTAGGTAGGTGTTTGGATAGGAAGGGAGGGAGGAGCCTGGAAAGGGTAGGTAAGTAGGCTAGTAGATAGATAGATAGGAAGGATGGGAAGTAGATAGGTAGGTTGTCATGGATGCTCCGGCCCGGCACGGAGCACGTTTGCGCCTTGTCGACCAGTTTCTCGAGGACAAGCGCCAACCTCTTGGCTAACACCTTGGCCAACATTTTCAAGTCTGCATTGAGCAGAGATAGATAGATAGGTAGGTAGGTAGGTAGGTAGGTAGGTGGGTAGATAGATAGACAGACAGACAGACAGACAGACAGACAGATAGATAGATAAGTAGGTTGATAGATAGATAGATAGATAGATAGATAGATAGATAGATAGATAGATAGATAGATATATATATAGATAGATAGATAGATAGATAGATAGATAGATAGATAGATAGATAGATAGATAGATAGATAGATAGATAGATAGATAGATAGATAGACAGACAGACAGATAGATGAGTACTTATTTCATGTGAATATAGATGGATGGTTATTGTATGGCTATGCTGTGTCATCTAATTAGGAGCTGATATTTTTCTGTTTATTCCAATTACCTAGTGGGACTGGTTCCAACAGTACTTCATGAATTGGCACAAACTTCTCATTATTCATGTCTCTACCTACAGGTGTATTACACTCTACCTATGGACATTTCTCTCTGTTCTATATACATTTCAGTTCTCTATCTCACACTCTCTAATTATAAGTATATATGTCTATATGTGTGTGTTAATGTGCGTTTACGTATATCTATGTTCATATATACACGCAAACACACACACACATACACACACACACACACACTCATACATACACCTATGGCGGAGTAACATATATAAACAGTTATAATAATTGAGGTTTATAAATACAGCCTTGAAGTTCTTTGTTTGTATGTATATGTGTGTGCATATCTATACATACACACACACGCACACACACACACACATGCACACACACACACATATATATATATATTGACGTGTTTATTGCATGTATATATATATGACTGTGTGGATGTGTATATGCATATCCAACTATATATATATATATATATATGTATATATGTACATATATATGTGTATGTGCATATACATATATGTGTGCATGTGTGTTTATATTATATATATATATATATATATATATATATATATATATATATTATATGTGTGTGTGTGTGTGTATACATATCAATGGCGACTCCGGCACTCGGGCTGTTCGAGCTTAGCCCGAGTGTAAATTTAGTAAAGTGAACGTGTATTTGGAAGCTGAATTAATTTCTGCCAACACTAATATCAAGTATGTAATTGCAGCCAGTAACTCGGGCTCCTTTTATTGAGCCTGGTCGCAGGTAATTTATTTTCTTTCAGTGTCTGGCGGTGTCTTAGAGGTGCACTGTGTCAAAAAATATCATTTGTAGCAGAGGTTCTCTCGACATCATTCACACGCGCCTGATTCCAACTCAGAAGTTACAACCCGGATTGTTATCTATAATCGTAAAAATCTTAAGTAATTCAAATTCACTTTTTTCTTGAAACAATAAATTTCTATAGAGATTGGGATTAAAATTCCAATCTATGAAAAGTTTCCGTTCTACAATATCCTTAAAGGAACGAAAAAATATCCAGCAACTCGGGTTAATAAGAACGAGCCTGGTAGGTGTAAAAAACTAAGTGGCATCTCTTGTCAAAAGTGCAAGTGACAGTCAGATCGCTGTTGTTTTTTATACATCCCGCTGTTATTCTGTGCGTCTATGTGTAAAGATCAGTTGTGCTTTGCAGGATTGCTTTATTTTTACCCTTAACCTAGAAATGGAGAAAGACATAGTGTTAGATATAAAAAAAAAATTGGCCATTTGGGGATAGAAATGTTGCGGGAAAACGTGAAATTCTTCCAGCAGGCATGCGTCTTACGCGAAGTTTGTGAACCGGAGTGAAGCTGATGACATGGAGTCGCCTCTGATGTGTGTGTGTGTGTGTGTGTGTGTGTGTGTGTGTGTGTGTGTGTGTGTGTGTGCGTGCGTGTGTGTGTGTGTGCGTGTGTGTGTGTGTGCGTGTGTGTGTGTATGCATTTACGGTGATTGTAGAAACGATGTTTTGGTTTCAGTTGTTCTTAATCCTGAGTAACAGGAGTGCGAAATTAAACGGCTTAGTTTGTTGTTACGTCACTATTCGTTCTGAGTACAAACCACTATATTATTCTTCATAGCGTTAGCATGTATAAAATAAGTATGGTGATGTGCAGAGTATTAAACATATACATAATGTAACACACAAATGCATTTGGTTCTCATCTTGTTTAAGTTCAGTGTGTAGCGGTAATGAGATCAAACCCATCGTTGCTTCGACTTTGGTTCCCACTTTTTCCATGCTTCTAGTCAATAGCGTTTATAATGCTAAGCGGTTCCTAGAGACTGTACTTAATTGTTATTAGGTGGACATAGTCATTTTTGTTATAGCATTTTGATCATAGATATAATGCATCACTCCTGTCGTGATAAGAAGCAGCTAGTCTTCAATAGCCTGTCTGACATCTTATCGATTCTTCATTATTCTTAATTTTAGTTGCAAATGAATCTTTAAGCAACATAAGTGTCTTGATTAAATCCATAAAGATGGTTATTTCATAAGTCAGCATTAATTTAACGCCAATGTGTAAACATTAGACACGATTCCCAGTTATAGAGTTAATACAGAAATAAATATGAAACTTTTAGTCACACTGTCTTCTACATATTCTACCAGTAATAAATCAGAAAGCAAAATAACCATATTCTTAACACTGCAGTTAACAGACATTCTGCGGAGGATAGTGTTTCATTATTTTCAGGAAGTTCGAAACAAAAAAAGATGTGAAATATATTCTAAGATAAACAACAGGTGGTGAGTTTTTATAATGGTAGATTTATATATTATGATTCTTCCCTGATATAACAATGTTGCTTTCAACGCACTGTTTCTGTTCAAAATTATTGCAGAATTCAAAATCGAAAGTAGGCAACAAAAATATTCGTGTGGGTAGATTATTTGAATATCAGCTCCGACGTATCAGTTCTAATATAGATAGTCTTTGTCTGTATTTGAATAGTATCATTGATTTTTAAGAAGGAAAATATATTGCTCTTTTCCTTCTCCTCAAAAGAGAAAATACATTAGACACTCATAATAAGATTCTACCCAAGGATATCTAAATATCCTTCTTACTGTAGGTTCAGGATCTGAAATCTTGAAGGAGGGATCCAGTCGATTGCACAACACCAGTGATCAACTGGTACACATTTTGTCAACCTTGAAAGAATAAAATGCAAAGTTGACCTCGGTTGAATTCGAAAACCGAACGTAAAGTTAGACGAAATGTTGATAAACATTTTTATCGGCATGCTAACGATCCAGCCAACTCGCCGTCTTCTGAGTAACCGACATATGTAGTAAGATATATAATAAATTTGATACCAACATGGCAGCTGTTCACTCACTAGTGTGTATAATTTACTTGCTATTCTCTCTTTTTGTTGTGAGTTTTCACAATGGTGAAGATACCCCAATATGCCAAGACCCAAACTCCACCTACATGACACTAATGGCATCTAAACGAGGAATGCAGGTCCGCGGGCAATCGAAAGATCACCACTGTTCGTACCTTTTCTATACTTTCATTGCACTCTAACGGGTATGGAAACTATCGAAATGTCGGTATTTCATTTTTGCAGAGGCCATATACCCCGACCAACGTAAAGCAAGGTCTACTCTCTGTTTGTGGTGCTGACAAGTTCGACTTTTAATATGCGCCTCAAAAAGTCCAGACACAAAAAAATCAGCACATTAGATTTTATATCGATAAATGCTTGAACACTCCGAAGAAAATTTCCTGAATGTTCAGAGTCATTTTGTTAGCAACGCAAATCAAAAGGGGCAACAAGCACTGCAGCTATCTATTAAAAGAATCGTATTCCATATGCATCTGCAAACACTTGTAAAAATACACATATTTGTATATACATATATATGTATATGTACATGCATAAATACACACTATTGAATAGACGTTGAGTTTTCTGAATTCACCAGTTTGACAGATGTTGATATTAATCCCTCATGTTTTCAAAAATTACTCTTCTCAACAAGCAAACTTGGTGGGGTTACTGATATAGTCGGTGACGATCTAATCATTCACATGCTGTACTGAGATGAGTATCCTGACACTATGTACATACATATAATCGAACATACACATCTACATGCAAATATTAAGTTTATACATTTAAAAATACATACGTACATGCTTACATAACATGAAAATATTAGATATATACATGCAAATATTGATTTCGAATTTTGGCACTAAGCCAGACATTTCATAGAAGGAGGCCAGTCGATTACATCGATCCAAGTGCTTAATTATTTTTCGCTTTTCATTTTTTAAATTTTTTATCGACACCGTTATGATGACAAGCAAAGTCGACCCTGGCAGAATTTGAACTCAGAACGTAAAAACAAACGAAAACCACGAAGCATTTTGCCCGGCGTGCTGTAACAATTCTACCGACTTCCTGCCTTACTTACATGCAAATATTACGTGCATACATGCATACTTACACTCCGACATACATGCAAACATTTGGTACATACACACGTGCGTACATACGTACGTAACTAGACAGGCAGACAGCAAATAGATTGGCAAATAAACCAACATGCATATGCATAGATATGAATGGATAGATACGGGTGTTTGAATAGGGATAACCATTTAATGGAATCTGACAGTAACATATCAGATTAAACTGTGGATGGTGTTTGATTTAATCTGAGCAACACTCGTGCAGCTATCTTCTAGCCATGTTATTCTTCCTTTCTCATACAGATTCTCTCTCATGTACACCCTCTCGTGGTCTTTCTCTCTCTCTCTGTTACTCTATGTATCTATCATGTTCTTGCTCTCGCTTTCCTTTCCTCTCTGCCGTTTTCTCCACATCGCTTAGTCATTTTAACTCCGCCTCTACATATCTCCATATTGCTTTCATAGATAATACCCTTTGATCCGGGTTAATGCCTAACATTTTAATACATCAATTCATTTGTCACTGTAAGATGGTGAAGAAGAGAGGAAACTGATGATGATGATGATGATGATGATGATGATGATGATGATGATGATGATGATGATGATGATGATGATGATGATGATGGTGGTAGTGGTGGTGATGGCAAAGACGGCGGTGACGGTGCCATTGATGATGTGAAGTATAAGGTGGATAGGAGGTGAATTGGTAGAGTAAACGTAATATTGATGGTGGTTCTAATGACGCTAGGGATAGTGGTGAGGCTGGAATTAGAAAGAAGGCGGACGTGGAAGAGAAAAAGAAAAATACCAAGAAGTAAATATTAAAAAAACAGATGAAGAAAACAACAACAAAAGCGAGAGAAGCAACGATTCAACATGGAGAAGTGGGAAACGAAGAAAGAGAAGTGTCTTCAGCAAATCAACGGGGATGTGAAAAAATTACCAAACGAGATAATATTGATGTATAAAATAAAAAGAAAGAATAGAGGAGTGATGCGGAGTTGTCAGAAAAGTAGAGAAACAAAGGTCCAGGTAGTAAGAGAAGAACTACAATATAAAGGAAATGGAACATAATCACACTATGAGGGAAAGTGATAAATAAAACATCTGAGGCAACTAGGAAATGTAGGAAATGTAATATTTGTTGTTTAAATATAAGAGCGGCGGTTCATAGTGGCCTATGACGGATTCGGTATCTAAAGCTGATGAAACGTTACGACGCATAAACTATGACGCAAAGCGCCATTTTAGGCTCAGTGTTTCTTTGTTGTTTTTTTTTTTGCTTTATCACACGCATTGTTGTGAAGAAGAATGGTGTTCCAAAGACATTTTCCGTAATGGAGGACTTTTCACAGTTTCAGAGTACACAAACATGTTAAGCATAATTGTAGACGTCCAATTTTTCAATCATCATTGAGTTGTATGTCTCGCGTGTGTATCGTTGGCAATTTTTTCCTCCGTCTTCCCTTCCTTGGATCTTTCCTTTTTCTATGTTTCTGACGAAGAGCTCCGCTCGAGACGTTAAATCCTCCTTCTTTCTTTCCTTTCCTGAGCGTCCAATAACATTATACTTGTTCCATGACCTCGGGTTGTTGTGTTTTCTCTTCGTGTTTTCATGTTTGGATTAACTGCGGTCTGGCTGTTCTGTCCGTCTGTTATGCAAAGAAAGGTAATACTACAATATATATATATATATATATATATATATATATAATATATATATATATATATATATATATATATATATATATATATATATAGAGAGAGAGAGAGAGAGAGAGAGAGAGAGAGAGAGAGAGAGAGACATAGTGAGAGGAAAGGCCTTTACAATGCGAACCAAATTTCGTGTCTGGTGATTGTCGCCCACCATCAACGCCCGCCTAGCTAATTCGCCAAATACGGTTTCTGGAAGCTTGCTGCACCGGAAGAGACGCATTCACTTCCTTTTACTAAGTTCCTGGATGCGAAGCTCATTTAGGTCGACTGTACAAATCACAAATTTGAGATCAGTTTAGACAATGATGCTTAACTGAAGACAACTTATGTTATTCTCATCTACTGACAACTGAATACCCTATCTACAAATAATATAGATGGCCCGATACAGTTTCTTTATGTCTACACTGGCACATTCAGGTAATCCTTTCGGCATCGGTCAGCAGTAGTAAAGTCTGAAGAGGTTTTTGAGGATTTTGCAACCTTGTCTCATGTAGTCAAAATGTGCATCCAAGATAGTCTCCACTAACACGAAAGTGCAAAACTATCCAAGGGAAACTGTCCGAAAAAATCTGATTTTCTAAGTCTGTAGGGATGTATACAACTACTAGTCTGAAGGCAATATTTTCGCCACGGCTCACACCCAGGACCACCAACTTTCTGAGTACAGAAAAATAACTGGTATCGTGAGCCTCAGGCCCTTTCGAATAATACAAACACTCCACTTCACAATTCTGGTCGATTTAGATGTGTGTACATTATGTATCTACCGAAAATGGGTGTCCCAACTCTTGACTGGAAAATTCTGGTCTCTTTGATGGCCACCATATCTATATCTAGTAATCTGATATTGTAGATCAGATACCCCTACTTCTATGGTAATCCCATGTCACGAGCATTAATACTGTCTACTTAAAATAAGGCTAAGTTAGACAGGAGGAGGAAGGTTAAAAAGGCTTACTTCCCTTGTAACTATGGAGAGATAGGTATTCCGTCCATCAATCTGGTTATAGGTGTCTCCACAAGCAGTTTCTTTGTTTATATTTCCCATGATAACTCCTATTCAGATTGAATATTATTTTCTTAACATGGTGTAATATTATGTTGTGATATTTGGGGTATTTTTATATGTTATTTAATGTAATGTTGCTATTGTGATAGTTTTGGTCGTGTTGCTGTAAAAATACTGCTATTGTCATTTACTGACATAGCAGCCATGCAACACTTTTTAAGTCTTTGAGCAATGAAAGCGCCTGCTTCTCTTTCATGAGTGTAACGTCTTTGCTGTCATTGTTGATGATGATGCTTATATAAATATCCCAGTTTCTCCATCAAATTTTTCAAATCTCGTTGTTAATGTCCCCAATGCATTAACAACTATTGGAATGACAGTTACTTTCTTATTATCATTATTATTATTATTATTATTATTATTATTATTATTATTATTATTATTATTATTATTATTATTATTATTATTAATATTATTATTATTATTATTATTATCATTATTATTATTATTATTATTATTACTATTACTATTATTATTATTATTATTATTATCATTGCCTTTGCACAGCTTCTAAGGCTGGAGATGTACTACGGTGCCAGCTGTTCACTAGCAGTGAACTAAGAGAACACCTCTTATTTTTCGAGCGGTTCCAAGCAGTGCTGTTTTCTGCAAGTGTTCCACCTTTATTGCAGCCCCTATTTGTTCCATGTACTTCTCGAGATTTTTACTCACTGTTCCCAGGGCTCCGACAATTATTGGTACTATTACCACCTTTTTTCATCGACCGGAACTGCTTATTATTATTATAAAAGAAATTATCATTATCATCATTATTATTATTGTGTTTGACTTTTGCTTTATATTTGTACAAGTTGACTCCAAGTCTCACCCAGAGACCTCAAGAGACAACAGGTTGGAAGTTCATGTTGTTGTTATGCCTAGTGTGCCATATATTTGGTTTTGTATTTAGTGTTGTACTAGTGAATGTCTAAAAAGAAAAAAACATACGAAAATTATGTTTGTTTAAAACTTGAGATTACATAGAAAGTATTTTGCGTAGGATATGAGCAGTTCCCATGAGCACTATCTTTTGAATTTCTGCCATTTTGGGGTTTCCTGGTATTTGAGTTAGGTAGCAATCAGCCCCTTTTGCTATCATTCCCAGGGCACCTATGACAACAGATATTGTTTTAGTCTTCAGGTTCCACATTTTGCTGATTTCTATTTCAAGATCTTTATATTTGCTCAGTTTTTGGTAGGTCTTGACAGATACGTTTACATCGATTGGGACAGTCATATCAATGAGGAGGCATGTTCTTTGTCTGAAGTCTTTCAATATGATGTCTGGCCTATTCGCATCTATCTTTCTGTCAGTTTGAATGGTGAAGTTTCAGAGGAGTGAGATGTGGTCATTTTCAAGCACTGGAGGTGGTTTGTGTTCCCACCAGTTTTTTCATGGGACAAATCCAGGTTTTTGCAAATTACCCAGTGAATATAATTATTACTTTTATTATTATTATTATTATTATTAATATTATTATTATTATTATTATTATTATTATTATATTATTATTATTATTGCGAGCTAGCAGAATCGTTAAATCGTCTGAAAAATGTCTTGCAGCATTTGTTCTTCCTCAACGAACTGAGAACAATTTTCATCAGGGTCATCTCTGCCTTTCACCCCAAACGGGGTCCATAAAATAATGTACCAGACAAGTATAGGGGTTCGATAATATCGGCTAGCTCACTTCCCTTAAAATTGGTAGCCTCGTACCTAAATTAGAAGTAATTATTACTTTTTTTTTGTCGTTGCTATAGATGTTAGCAGATAATGTTGCGGATTTTAGCGCCAGAAAGGAAGTATATTCATTTAAAATCGATTCGGTTCTTGGTTATTATTTATTCCAACAGACGGGTGACCGAAAGGCAAACTTAATTCGGGTGGAATTTGAACTCGGGAAATTAAAATTACGAGGATATCGAGTAAAATCTGTTTATCATAATTTTATTCATCGTCATTCTTTTCCTTTTTACACATCATTATCATTACTATAACGGATGTCTGCATAATAAAACTGCAGCTGTATTGGCCATAGTATTAAGTAATGGCGTCGATGAGTTATGAATAAGTTATGAGTGTCTGTCACTCAGTGACAATCCACAAAACTACAGCTGACATCTCTGAAGTTGGAGACAAAATAACCGGCTTAATATCAATTACATTATATCTTAACAGTTACGATCGACATTTCTTCTTCTGGCTAAAGTTCAACTCTCGTCTTGGCAAGTTATATGAATTGCTTATAAGGCAAAGAATTTAATTCTCTCAACAGTTATCTGTGTTTATGTATGTATGTGCGTATGCGTTATGTTTGTATGTGTGTATACGTCTCTGTGTGTGTTCGAATTTCTATTCGCATGAATATGAATGTAGTTCTATGTTTAGCTTATTTTCTATGCAACATGAGTGTAATGATATGTGTGTATGAATTAATATGTGTCTATCTGTATGTGTACTGTAATAAATGGAGTTATAGTTGTATTTGAATTGTTTATAGATGTGTAAATTGCTGTCTATATAAGTGTGTGGCTTTCGTAACTGAAAGTTTAAATTTCTAACTGGGTCTCACGCAATATGTCATATACGATGATGAACTATTCTCATAGGTGGGAATTGAGCAAAAGCAGGCAATTGATGTTATAACGGTTAAAGAGGAGATGGATCTTTGATAGAGGGAAGCTTCATTTGGTAAATCAGGATTTCCTTTCTTTATGCTTATTAACGGAGCTTTGATGACATTCCGACAATTTGAGATACATTCAGACGCCTAATTTAGTGTAAAAGTGGATCATATGAAATAGTTCAGTGATGCAAAATCCACGTTTCTTCAAAGTGTTTATAAATAAATTAGGTCATTCCAAGATAGATAGTTTCATCTTTGATCATGAAAATATTATACGCTTGTCAATATTGACAATTTTATATTTATTTCTAGCTTTCATTGCATGTCTTCCGTAAGGATATTCTCCGAGATCATATTTCGTACTCTAGTAACCAATCATAAGCGTATATTCCGTCCGTGAAAATATACGTAGTAGCTTTTGTTGAAACTGGCAGTTTCAGTCACTCAGCTTTGGCTGACCAATTTTAAATAATTATAATCTACGTCCACTACTGAGTAGCTTTCCTTCATCAAATTCTCACTTATGTGTGCACAGCAGAGTGCGTGTGTACGCACATGTGTGGATTGGTGTAGATGGAGTCTTCGAATTATTTATTCTTTAAAGTAATTCTATTTTCCTACGGTAGTCAATGTATATTTACGCGGCCATGATTCACTGCTGAGGTCAGAATAATACCAAAAGCTGCCTATAGTTCCCTTTGATACTGACAAAAGTAATTAAATAATATCATAAGTTATTGATTAGAATAGTTTTCTCTCATTCTATAGACCCTCTGTAATTCTCTTCTTAATGTACCCATAATGAATATGTTAGCACTAAGTTAACTATTGGCTGCCTGCCCTACATGACATTAAATTAAATATGCACACATATACATATGTATGCATACACACACACATACACATACACACAAGCACGCACGCACACACACACACACACACACATACATAAATATATATATTGCCAAACTAACGTGGCAGTCCGGAGAAATAGGATGAATTCTGCTGTGATATATATATATATATATATAATATATATATATATATTATATATATATATATATATATATAATTATATATATATATATATATATATATATATATATATACGGGCAAAACGCCCGCCGTCCAATGGACGGTGCTGAGTTGTCAAACATTTAAGCCAAATTTTCTCAAAACAACTTCTCCGATCGGCCCATTTTGTGGCATTATTTCAAGTCAGCCAGCTTTCTTTGCTCAAACAGCAAGTGCATTTTTCTCGCGCACGCGTAGTATCAATCGCAATAGCTGATGTACTTGCGCGTACAAAAGCATGTTCCCACGGCTTTATCGATCGCATTCTCACTTGGAATCGATTTTTGTGATTTTTTTAAAGACTTATATACGCCCTGATACCATCGGTATCTACATATCAAATTTGAACACAATCGGATGGAGGATGCCCGAGATCCTAGAAGATACACACACACACACACAGACAGAACGGATTTTATATAATATATATATACATAAATAATCACACATTTTAGTTATTTAATACTCAATTAAGATGAAGTTTTCCCTTAAACATTTGATTTTCGGCTACAAAACAGTATAATCACTATTCAGTTATTTATTCATCTACTCGACATTTAGTTTATTTGTGTATCTATGATCAAATAAAGCTGTCAGTCCGACTAATATTTCTTCTTTTCTCTTCTTAGGTGTCAGTCGACTGACCTCAAGCATCTATGAACTCGCCCAGCACATCTACACGGAGAAAAGAGCCGACACGATCAGTAAGAGATAAAGAAATTTCTTTGATTTGTGTTTTCATAATTATTCCCAATTACCCTTGCAACTCTTAGATCATTATTGTAGTTATTGACTCTGTATACATACATACACGTGCGCGCACGCATATATGTGTATACAAATAAATATACATATATGTATATATATATATATATATGCATTTATATATGCATATGTTATTTATACATATATATAACATATACATATGTGTGTGTGTATGTGTGTATAAATATATACCCGCATATATTATGCATATATATATATATACATACATATATATATATATATATATATATATATATATATATATATATATATATATATATATATATATATACATGTCTGTTGTTGCTATCAGTGTTGTGAAAGCTTAATAGAAACAACGAAGATAGATGAAATATTCATTCTTCACAAGTATCCCATTGTTTCCTATTCCTACACATACGTATACGTGTGCTTGTGCTTAATTTGGTGAGTATTGTAGCGTGACGTATTGAGATATATACCGAACACTGTTATGCCTGGCATGATTTGAATATTCTCAATGACACGGTGTTGCGAGACTAATATTAATCAGCTTGTGTTGTTTTGCATAGCTACAGATCAAATTCGATCGAGTATTCCTATAATCAAACATGCGCCAACCATGACCCTCGCATCGTTTCGTATATCAAGGACTACATTACCCAATGTTTCTAAATAGTAGGGTGTGGTTTCAGAAGCATTCCGGTTCTTAGTTCCAGTAGATTGATTGACGAAATGAGGACTTTCCTCGTTACGCCGTTGTTGCATTCGTTGGTTGCAGTCGAACGAGGGTGCTGTCAATTCGAATCATGGCAGTTATCCGACTTGAGCTAACGCTGGTTATTTCTGCACATCGAAGGTACAAGGTCGAGTGGTTATGCAACTGGGCTCTCCACCATAACATGGTTGGATTCCAAGTCCTCTAGGTGCGTTTTCTCCCTGGGCAGCCCTATTCCACTCATTTGGTATATACGAGCATAAAGATTGGCAGAGCACCGATTGAGCGTAAAGAAGGAACAGTAGCGTTGACAAATCAGTAGTCCAACTAAAAACAACATGCATAAAGAGGGATACATCCCGCTGTGGACTTAATGTACTTTAACTTTTTTCTTTTACACTTTCTTTCTACATGTGTCCCTTGGTAGATCTTCACTTCAGTATAACTTGTATGAAATCTCATACAAGGTTATTAAAAACTTTTGTAAGCTTTATATAACTAGCAGACATGTTATCTACTATTTCAACACTTCACGGTTTACATAGCTAAGGAGGAAGCCTCTGCGTAGCCGCAAAACATTGTTAGAAATAGCAGCCAAATTTCTCCCAAGTTCACCTTAATGTCTTGCATTAAAATGATAGAAAATAATGTTTTCAAAGTGATCAAAGGCGGTGAGCTGGCAGAAACGTTAGCACGCCGGGCGAAATGCTTGGCGGTATTTCGTCTGCCGCTACGTTCTGAGTTCAAATTCCGCCGAGGTCGAGTTTGCCTTTCATTCTTTCGGGGTCGATTAAATAAGTACCAGTTTGCCCATCCTTGTTTGTCCCCTCTGTGTGTAGCCCCTTGTGGGCAGTAAAGAAATAAGAAAATAATGCTGTCCTTGATTTACAAGAAGATGGGATGGTCGCGGGTACAATATCCTTGCACATAGATCTGCTATATCAAGATTAGCCTGCTATTCAATAACAATCACAACATCGATCTCACAATTTTTTTTAATATTTAATCGTTTATTTATTTATATTCCTTTTATCTGATTAAAGGTGGTGCTCCAGCATGGCCACAGTCAAATGATTGAAACAAGTAAAAAGTATTTTTGCTACCATTCATTGACTTTTTGAACGTCATATATTTCTCCTGTTCCATTTATTTTCTACATTTTTTCTACAACTCATTCATCTTAATTATATTGTCACAGATGTGCTTTATTATTATTATTATTATTATTATTATTATTATTATTATTATTATTATTATTATTATCATTATTATTATTATTATTATTATTATTATTATTATTATCATTATTATATACCAATAATAAACTTTCGCGTTACATTCGATGGCTTCAATCCAGTATCGAAGTCAAGCATTCACTTCCGAAGTCATTCGTGAAGCAATCATCATTCATGCAATGGCGTCGCCGTTCTCCCATTTGTAATTACTTTCACAGCTCTTCGTATAACATACTAGTTTACTTAGTGCATCTATATGTAAAGCACAGAAACAGAAACAGATAGATAGGTAGATAGATAGATAGATAGATAGATAGATAGATAGATAGATAGATAGATAGATAGATAGATAGATAGATAGATAGATAGATAGATAGATAGATCGAGAGTATATATATATATTTATATATATATATATGTATGTATATATATGTATTCATACATATTCATATATATATACATATATAAGTGTGTCTGTATATGTGTGTGTGTGTTTATCGATCTACCTATTTATTTGTGTAAGTTCACACTCACGCACGTGTATACACACTCCATTGATAAATATAAAGTTACGTGTGTGTGAATCTTTATTTTCGAATCGCGTTCATAATTATGTACGTGTGCACATACGCGTATAACACAAACATGCTTGTGTGCGTATATTAACTCCTTAGTGTCTCCATGTTTCTGTGAGTGTATAAGTAGGTGTGTGTATATGTAAGCAATGTCTGTGTAGAATAAGATGAATCCGAACATTGTATCCCTCCCTGGTTCTCCAACGGCGCCAATTTCCTTCAATAACTGACCCGTATCAACTGTACTGATTTGACACTGGCTGAAACCCCCTTACGAAATGCGTCTATCCCTGCATATTACGAACTACTAAAGAAAAAATAGATATGATTTGATATACTCATATACAATCTGAATATATACGTATTTATATATATAACAATGAAAGTATAAATGTATTTGTATACGCGTGTTTGTATGTCCCTGCGTGTTTCACGTGTGAGTTTCGATCTGTGCGTGTATGTGTGTGTGTATGTGTGTGTGTGTGTGTGTGTGTGTGTGAATAGATCTAACGAACAGTCAAAACCTAATAACACGCTCGCCTTTATTTTTGAACTCTTTGTTTTCCACAGCCTAAAGATGAACTTAGATTAACTAGTGTTTAGTTCTTTTATCTAGTTTTCGTGGTATGTATGTCTAACGAACAATCGCATCCGAATATGTATGTGTAACCATGCATGTACGTGAATATGTATGTGTGTGTGTAAGTATATATATGTGTGTGTGTGTGGTGTGTGTGTGTGTGTGTGTGTGTGTGTAAATGATGTTTGTACACGTATAGATAGATAGATAGATAGATAGATAGATAGATAGATAGATAGATAGATAGATAGATAGATAGATAGATAGATAGATAGATAGAAAAATTAATTGTTTGATTGATTGATTGATTGATTGATTGATTGACAGAGAGACGGATAGAGTGCAAGAGCGATAGATTGTAAAGAGAGATATAAATGCGTCAGTAGATTTTTATGTAGCCGTGACTCTCTTCCTTCATTTCTAATACTCAGGGAATCCAGTCCGATATTACCTAGCGTCTCTAATTTTAAAACGCTAGAACATAATTTGACAGAAATTTCGGCTGCTATTTCTAACAGATCGAGTGACTTTGGAGAGACGACTTCATAACAGTTTCAAGCATTTACGTTTAGGTCTTTGAAAATAAACATAACACATAAACCGATGGGTTATGTTAGCCAAAATTCAACAAGTTTTCGGCCAAATAATAGAACGAGTTCTCGATGGACAGCGGGTTAAAGAGGCAACAAATCTTAGAATAAGGGTATACTTTTTTCCACACCAACCACATGGTTCTTGGTTCAGTCCCACTGCGTGTCACCTTAGGCAAGTGTCTTCTGCTATAGCCTTGTGAGTGGATTTGGTAGTCGGAAACAGAAAGAAGCCCGTCCTATATGTGTGTGTGTGTGTGTGTGTGTGTGAGTGTGTGTGTGTGTGTGTGTGTGTGTATGTATGTATGTATGTATGTATGTATGTATGTGTATGTATGTATGTATGTATGTATATATGTTTGTGTGTCTGTGTTTGTACCCCCATCATCGCTTGACAACCAATGTTGGTGTGTTTACGTCCTGGTGACCTAGCGGTTCCGCAAAAGATCCCGAGAGAATAAGTACTACGCTTACAAAGAATAAGTCTTGGAGTCGATGTGCTCGACTAAAGACGGTGTTCCAGCATGGTCGCAGTCAAATGACTGAAACAAGTAAAAGAATAGCATGTTAACTCTGAAAACTACAATGATGAAGGTTACTTAATAGGGTTAATATGTGTGGGTGTTCATGGTGTATACTATGCTGACCGTTATAATGGTGATATTGGCGACAACGACGATGTTGATAATAATGTTGCTGCGATGATGAGAAAGTGAAGATGATGATGATGATGATGATGATGATGATAATGACGATGACGACGACGACGTTTTGATGATGATGTCGAGAGCTATGACGACTTCAACGGTCACTGCCTTCAACATGACGATGAAGACAACAACGGCGGCGATGGTGATGATGATGAGGAGGAGGGGGAGGATGAGGAGGGGGGACGACGAAAAAGGGAGTGGAAGGAGGAAGGCAGGTGGAGGATAGCGCACAATGTCACCGTGTACGTGTGAAGGTGTCATAACAATGATTATAAATACGATGACGGCATAAGGAAGATTACATGATATCTTTCAGTGGATATGTAGGTGTGATTATAATAATATTAATAATAATGAGGATAATTACATTGTGATGATAAAGTGTGATGGTTTTATATGTTACCAAATGAATGGAAATTTGTCACAATGATAGCAATAATGATGATTTCATTACATAATGTCAGTCTCTAAGTGAACTGGTGTAATGACTGATGATGATGAAGATAATGTATCTGAAGGTGTAATGTGTTTGTAATGTGAGTGCAAGATTGAAAGAGGACGTAGGTGATGAAGAGGAAATAACGAGATGGTGGGCGTTAGGTTGGGTGATGAATGCATTTGTGTGTGTAAACTAGCTTCCCCAACAGTTGGTGTTTAATTCAGTCCCACTACGTGACAAGCTGGACAAATGTCTTCTATTATGACCTCGGTTGACCAAAGCCTTGTGAGTGGATTTGGTAGACGGAAACTGAAAGAAGCCCGTCGTATATATGTGTGTGTGTGTGTGTGAGAGAGAGAGAGAGAGAGAGAGAGAGAGAGAAAGAATGTGTGTGTATGAGAGTGTGTGTGTGTGGTATGCGCGTGTGTCTGTGTCTCTGCGTTCGCGTGCCTGTGTATGTGTGTGTGTCTGTATGTTTGTATGTGTACGTGTTTGTGAGCGCATCATTGTATTTTTGTTGTCTTTGTTCCCCACTATTACTTGCAGTCGGTCTTGTTTATGTCCTCGTAACTTGGTGGTTTGGCGAAGTGCCCCACAGAATAAGTACCAGCTTTATGAAAATAAGTATTACAGTCGATTTAAGATAGTGCCCCAACGTGACCGCAGTCTAATGACTGAAATAAGTAAAAGACAAGGTTAGATAACTTTCTTTATTGGCCACACAGAGATGAACACAGAGGGGCAAGTGCAAATGCAGAACTTTTCTTTTCGAAAATGAAAAATAAAAAGGGTGCGGAAAAAGTAAAATTCCGATCAAAAGGGTCGGGGAAAAATGGAGTCAACGTTGGACGATAGCTAGCTAGCTAGATAGATAGATAGATAGACAGACAGACAGACAGACAGACAGACAGACAGACAGACAGATAGATAATAGATAGATAGATAGATAGATAGATAGATAGATAGATAGATAGATAGATAGATAGATAGATAGATAGATAGACAGACAGACATAATGACCGACGGACTGACAGACGGACGGACTGACGGACGGACGGACGGACAGATGGATGCATTGATACATGCATACATATAAATCTGTTGATTCACGGAGAAATGATAAATTGCATAACTCAATACATTAGCGCGGAGTATTCCTTGATATATCATAAATGAGTAGCTCTCAATTCTAGTACTCCCGGTTACACAAATCTGATCGTTCGGAGGTTAATCAGAGACTTCGTTTCCTTAGAAATATTGGGTGTTTGGATATATTTTTGAAATATTGCTTGAATTCTACGAAGGAAACCGATGGTGAATGGTTATATAAGCGAATGAAGAAAAATTCTAAAATAGGAAATGTAGTTTTACGAGAAGTCAAATATATTGCTTTCTATGACATGACTAGTATTTTTTTTTAATCTACTTCGGTATTTGAAACCAGGACCTAAATAGCTGGAACGAGTGCTGCGGGGCATTTTTTTCCCGATGCTCTAACAAGCTTGCCAAACTATATTTGTAAGTAAATGCGGTGTCCTTTACGAATCGATGAGTATGGATGTGTATGCATGATAATTGTGATGGTGATCATAAGGCTGAGAAGGCGGGAGAGGATGAGGAGAGGAAGGCAGGGCTGGAAGTTCACGAGATGAGGCGAAGACAGGAAGGACGTGGTAAAGGAATATTACAGTAAATGCCTAATTAAATATGCGCAAATATGACGTCATATAAATGAATGGTTAGTGGGTTTTGTGTATGAGAATCGAAAAATGACTGATCTACCTCAAGTGTACATTGTATGTATATATATATGTGTGTATGTCTATCTGTTTTTGTATATGATACAACACACACACACTCATATACATATATACATACATACAAATATATATATATATATATATATATATATATATATATATATATATATATATGCAGACGTGATGTAGGTACCTACAGACACACACAAGCACCAAGCTATATACACATGAAAACATTATACACAGATGCGCACACCCACACAAAGTAAATGTTGAAAGTGACTTCAAAAGTATTGCCAAACTACCCCCACGAAATCAACGATGCACGAAAATTCGAAGTCACTATCAAACTTTTTGCTGTTAAAATAAATTCGATCCTCAACATGAATGTATTGCGTGATCAATCAATCGAAGTTTGTTCTAGTATATGACTATGCATAAAATACAAACATTAATATATACGTGTATGCATTTGTGCATATATATACACCGTCTGGTGCGCTTTTCTTGTCGTCGAGAAGTGAAACAAGAACTTATCTGAACGTCAAAAGAGAGCATCTGAAATAGAATAACCATAATAGATACTGTAATATTGGTGCATTTTATCGAAGGAGACGACACTTTCCTTCATCTCACTCTGATTTTACACTCTCTTTCTTTCCTTCATTTCCTTTTTCGTTCATTCTTTTGTCTAGGACATTCTATTCCTATCTAGTATAATAGCTATTAATTGAAGTTGTATGCGTTCTTATGAATTCATTGTAAAAATATGTGAATGTCTCGGTATGTACGTCTATATCCATGAACGTATGACTGTGTGTGCCTGTATACATACGTGTATGCTTGTACGTATGTGTGTATATATGTACATATATAACCCTATATATATATATACACACACATAACCTTATAGTGATATATTTAAGATCATATGGTAGATTGTACTCTCATACAAAACTACAAATATGTTATAGATGTTTACACAGAGTTACTAAATAGTATTCCATCACAGCCCCCACCTCAACAAATGTGGACAACTATTGGCTTCGTTAAAACCACCAAACTGACAAGAATATCGATGAACGTTTTACAAGACATCAAATTTATCTGCCTGTATGTTCTTCCATGGGAACTAGGAACTGGGAGTAGCAGCATAGTAAAAGCCTTAATCTCAAATAAATGAAGTTTTCTTTTCTACATACACTGAAGTCATTGTTTATAATTTTATAACAAACAAACAAAATTTATGCTCCTCTTACTTGCAAAAGGACTTTTTTTCCGAAATGTTAATTGTCTTTTGCTTTCCGTTGTAATGCAACACATTGCCTTTTTATGATGATATATTTTGGGTTTTTTTTATCATAATATGTCTTCAGTTTGTTTGATTTTTAATGAATCAACCCTGCTGTACACACGTACGTAATGGACCTAGATACCTACTGCCGTATTTTATAATTTGCAGTGCCTTCTGTAGATGCTTGAAGTGCGCTGGTTATTCCTAATGTCTTGAAAGCATATACCTTCACTTACTTGAATGGAAGTCACTCAAACAAAATGGCAAATGACCAGCAAAAATACAAGGCCAATAGGGGCACAAAGAAATATAAGAAACCGTTTTAAAAATTACGAAAATTGTCCACAGTGGATGTCAAGAATTGCACTTGAATCGATAAGGGAAACGAGAAGGGAGAGTGTTCCTAAAGACAGACGTTTGAGTTAAGAAACTACTACTAGAGGAGAAAACCAGAGTCAAATGGCGAAAATTAGTAAGAAGACAGCTAAATCAATAATTTAGTAACCTTATACATTTCTTCATCTGATAATGATAGATAGATAGATGGATAGATAGATAGATAGATAGATAGATAGATAGATAGATAGATAGATAGATAGATAGATAGATAGATAGATAGATAGATAGATAGATAGATAGATAGATAGGTACGTACGTACGTAGATTGATGCATATATGAAGTCTTTGTAGTAAAAAGAAATCTAAAATAATAAATATATAAAAATAATTTTATAATACATTAAAATATAAATACAATTTTAATGATAGGTCTTCAAGTCAATGAATTATTTTCATGAATTTATAATATTTTTATTATTATTTAGACAATTTTTCATTAGATAAAAATTGTTCTATGTACAACAAAATACGAACGAATTATCCGAGCAAACACTCATATAAGAAATACAAATATCCAGTGAAGACGAAGCACCATATTCAAACATTTAAGTGGAAGTTTTATGGAACCAGTGTTTGTTGAGGTTATACCGCTCAAACAAACACTACCGCCTAAAGATTGGGGGGGCTCATTGGTAACTGAGTCACTGATGCAATTCTTCTGTCATACATATGTGTGTGTGTGTGCACGCGCGTGTGTATATGTGTGTGTGTGTGTGTGTATAGGCAAGGCTGTGTGATAAGAAATTTTGTTTCCAAACACATG
>NC_043001.1:93218187-93220687 GCF_006345805.1 Octopus sinensis | reverse complement strand
ATACATACATATATACATACAACATACATACATACAACTGCATACATACATACATACATACATACATACATACATACATACATACATACATACATACATACATTACATACATACATACACACAAACATACATACACGACGTTTGATTCCGATAGAATTATTTGATGCGTTCAGAGATTTGTGTTGGAATTCGAAATAAGAAGCTATATTTCTAAACTCTCGATGTCTTCGTTTAATCCATTGTGCCACGGCCGCAATGGTTCCTTTAGTTTAGAAGAAAATTATCCCAGTTCTAACCAAGCGATACTAAGTACACGTCTGATAATAAGATCTAATGACACTACGATACCGAACTGATAGAAACGTGTTATAGATGTAAATAGTTTTTCAAAAATGTTTTGTCTGTAACGAAAAAATATAATCGTATTATCGTATTAAACGTAATAATCGTATTAATAATTTGAGACGTTCAGACATTTTCTTTTGCTTCTTATTTTTAAAGAGAGGGGTTTCCATTATTGTTTATTTGTTTTTCAAAATAAAACAAACGTAATTACTCAGAAGTTGTCTATACATTATATGTAAGATCTATAAATCATGTCAAAAATATATATTATACAACATATACATACACACATACATATATAAACACATATATATGTATTTGTATGTATGTATGTATATGTATATATATACACATATATGTATGTATATCTATGTGTGCATATACATACATATGTGTGTGTATGCGTGTGTGTGATGTCTATGTGTGTGTGTGTGTAATGTGTATGAGTGTGACTGTGCGTGCGTGTGTGTGTGTGTGTGTGCGTGCATCCCCGTTCAATAGTGTTTCATAACTCAGAAAAAAACAAACAGGCACTCGTACAACAGTAATAGAGTTAGTATATTACTTATTAAATATATTAGATATGTAGTCCCATGACAGCCGATTCAGGTTACCGAACGGTTTCATGCTGAAAAGCCTTCCGAGCGTGGAAAGATATATTATTCAGCCATGTCTCATAATAGATCATTTACCATTTCTCACTTGGAAAGTTCTTCACCATGAAACTATTCGGTTCTATATGTATATGTGTGTCTGTTTGTGTGTGTGTGTGTGTGTGTGTGTGTGTGTGTGTGTGTGTTTATGTGTGTGTGTGTGTGTGTGTGTGTGTGTGTGTGTGTGTGTGTGTGTATGTGTGTGTGTGTACATATATACATACATGCATGCATACATAATGTATTTTATTTGAGTCGAATCAATCTCCTGCAACACTGAGTTTTACTTGTAGGTGCTGAAGGTCTTCAGACAAGTTATGAGACATTACTTGCCTCACTCGACCACAATAAAATATATTATTAATCTCCACTATGGAACTGACCACTCTTTCACCAACGGGTAACAATAAACGGGTATATATGCAGATAGATATGTTTCTTTATTCGCACACAGGGCTGCACACAGATAGAACAATTACAAGGTAGAGCTTTCTTTGAAGTATTAAAAAAAAAAAAACAAAAAAAAAAAAAAAAAAAAGGGGGGGAAGGGGGGAGGTTTCGACTCAAAAGGGATCGTAAAGGAGAAGGAAAGAGGACAAAATAAGGGGGTTAAAAAAAAAAAAAAAAAAAAGGGGGGGAGAGGAAAAAAAAATGATCAATAGGGATCGTTATCACAGAAATGTCATGCATATGAAGTGTAAAGGGGAGGACAGGTGAGGTTTCCCGTGGAAAGAAAGCCTGCGAAAAGACCACGGTAACCTCGGTCAATGAAGTCCATTTATATTATTTGTTTTTTTTTTTTTTTTTGCAAATAAGCAACTCTATGTTTTCGATTTCTGGGTTCATAGGACTATGCTCAAGGTGGCTCGTCATTCATACGTGCCATTCTTGCTACATTCACCCATCTTTTTTTAAAAACATTCGCTAGACAAAACTTGCCTCTTCTCTCACTTTCCTTTTCAAGTGGTACTTGAAGAGTTGATGAGAGATTGACCAGAGAGGAAAGTGTTTGTCTCAATCCTTTCAGACGCGTCCACCAGATACATTCTTTCGCCATAGCCACAAGGATGATGAAAATAGCTCTGCCTTCCGTTTGAAGGAAGAGGCGTGAAATATTGACGATAGACTCAGTGATAAACCGACTCGTCCCACATGACAGCAGTTGTTCGACATAAGCCACAGGTCGGAAATTTTGGACACTGACGAGTGCGTGCAGACGGTTTCGTCGCTCTGACCGCATCTCGGGCAGGTCGGCCCCGTGTTTCTCGAGCAGTGTCTGTAGAGAGCTTATCCCGAAGGGTAGCGCTTTCGGTAGCACTGCCAGGCCAGGGATCTATGGAAGTTGTCCATGGCCCTGGCCCGAACGAAGTCGTCCCGAACAGGCGGGTCAGGTACTCCTCGTCGACGTCCAGGTTCGCCCGAGCTCGTCGTCGTACCTCCCTCCACTAAACCCTATAGGAATGCTGGTTGTGTTGTGTGAAGTCACTTAAGGTCGACCAGGA
>NC_043001.1:93200687-93215687 GCF_006345805.1 Octopus sinensis | reverse complement strand
ATAGATAGATAGATAGATAGATAGATAGATAGATAGATAGATAGATAGATAGATAGATAGATAGATAGATAGATAGTTTATGTACATATGTTTGTATATAACTAAGAATCATCTTTAATGGTACAGGAAATTTTGCATTAAGGTATGTAAGCTTTTAAAATCTGTGGTGGGGGATTTGTTTGGGCGTATATATATATATATATTATATATATATATATATATATAAGTGAATACAGGTATTTAAGTAGATTTGTTGGGAATGTATGTGTGCATATCTATACGCAGAAGCACACACCACACAATCAACCATGCATTCCTTACACCTGTTATAGTTTGTTAGTTAATTTATATATATATAAGGTGAATAATTGAATATTAATTTGATTAATATCTATTTTAAAATCCAGTAGTCTAGCATATTGAAAGATTTGAATATTCAGAAACATTATATCACATATACATATGAGAGGGATGACCACTAAATTGACATCCATTATGCTAGAAGAAGACCCTCTATGGTCTTACCACTAAGAAAGAATACTTTCTTGGTGGTAAGACCATATATATATATATATATATATATATATATATGAGCAGAATTAGGTAAGTTGATATATGTTCGTCACATATTTCAACTGTTAAAAGGCAAATATGTTGCAGTTACCGAGGAGAAAAAAATCTCTCTTATGGTAAAAAAAAAAACATCCAGTCCGTTCAGTATCGCTATCTAATTCTGCTCATGCCTAATTCTTACCTAATTTTACTCATACATAAACACTGCTTAGCGCTGATAATTCCTAATTTTCCTTCGATCGGGTATTCTACTAGCGCAAATAAGTCAACGTGCTGACTGAATTATACATAAAGCTGTATCTTTATAAGTCTGTTTAGAGTTGTCTCTCTTAGGTACATGAAAGAGCTTGAAACATCGATGTCTGAGATTCCTCATAGATGGCAAACCTGAACGGACTGGGTGTTTTTACACCTTCTTGGTATAAGAGAGATTCTTTTCTCCATGTAACTGCAGTGTATTTACCTTTTAGCAGTTGAAAATGTGACAAACATACTTCAACTTACCTAATTCCGTTCATACATAAACAATGCTTAGCGCTAATAATTTGTTATTGTGTGTGTGTGTGTGTGTGTGCGCGTGTGTGTGTGTGTGTGTGTGTGTGTGTGTGTGTGTGTGTGTGTGTGTGTGTGTGTGTGTGTGTGTGTAGGTGGGTGCGTGTATTGTTGGCGTCATAAGAATTTAGAAACTTCTAGAGAGAACTAGTTTCCGTGAAACTCGAAGCAAATACATCTATAAATAATAGCGTTTCATTCGTGGGTAAAAAATACCCCTAGGATCGAAAAATTCGATGGTAGGGGAGCCGAATGATATATGTTTTAGTGAACGTGCCATAAGTGTTTTTTTTGTTTTTGTTTTTTTTCTTTGCTGGTTTTACGTGATGGTTTGTTTCTTTTAGGATGAGATAGATGGTTGCTGCAAATAACTACTTATTGAATTATATACCACTAGTGAGAGTAGCATTAAAAATTTTTATGGTTGCATGTTAATATTCTGTCAGTAGTTGAAGACCATACCTCATTACTTGTGCAGTTTTATCGCGCCAGAAGATTGGTGCATTGAAAATTGCTGCTGTTAAAATGGAGCTAAAATGTTTGGAAGTTGGTTTTATTGGCGAAACAATAAAGGGATATGCTTATGTGCTGCAATGATTTTCGGGATGTGCTTATCAACACTGTTTTATTATGATTGTCTTTTCTTTTTTATAAATATACATTTTATTTTTATTTGAGAAAGAAAGCATGCGTGGTTTATCTTTGGGGAATTTAACACTTCGAAATCAAGAAATCATAGATTATTAACTTTAAAACAACTCAGGTAGGATCACCGTAGGGTAATACACAAAATGAACAACTGCGCCTTATATATGCAGCACTTTAAAAGAGGAAGAGTGGCTGTCAGCACAAATAATATGAAGTGCTGATAAATTCCACAGCCAGCCTATATGTTTCACCAATCGATTGTTCTACCCTCCTTGGAAGCAGAGAAAAATTTTAATAAATCACGAATCTGTTTTGTCTGGTATATAATATACACTTGTTTACATTTATTCTTTCGATACATAACACTGACCACACTTAGTTATTTCTCTCAGCTCATTTATCGAGGTATATAAAAGTATAAAATGTCCGAGTATCCCTCTGCTGGAGATAAGATAACCATTAAACAGTATAGGCAGAAACACATCCACACCTCCTCTTGTCTTTTTTGTCTTGACAATTGCACTACTTTTTTCCTTCGTGACATGTCAGTATATAAAATCTTATGTTCCTTCAGATTATCTCCCTTTCTTATTGGTGTTGGTCCCAAATACCACCAAGCGATTATTCCACCATTTCGGGAAACAGAACAAATTTCAATAGATTAAAAATCTGTCTTCCACGGTATTTAATATACCCCTGTTGTATCTAATACTATAATTAAACATATTATTATTGCTACTCAAATATATGCTACTGCCCAGTATGAGTTATTTCTCTTAGCTTATAGTCATTTCATTCATATAATGCCGACGTGTATGTTTATGATTATGTGTAGGAATGTGGGAATGTGTGTGTCTGTGAGCGCGCGTGAACTGTGTGTGTATGTGTGTGTGAGAGTGTATTAATTATTCATAGCTGACTCTCTGCTGTGCTAATTAAAGTGTGGCTCTCAACCATAAACCATTATGTAAATGAGCTGTACTGCATGCAATCTTGCTTACATTTTAATAAGTAGATTTCTGCCACTACCATGGACGGAGAAGGTAAGCAAATCCTTTTGAGTTGTAATTACATCGAAATTAATTGGTTTGATCCTCATCTCAAGCTGCTAAAAGCCTCCTGCTTTAACGACGAAGCCTAATATCATGCCGACACTTGGTGCAAAGCCATTTTAAAATAATTAAGCAAATTGAATTTTTTTATAATTTAAAATTGCACAAGGCATTTATAACGTCCCTTTAAATGTTTTATAAAATGCATGCAAATGATCCTGTATACATATAGATGCACCCCTTTGGTCATGACTCTGTGTGTGTGGTGTGTGTGTGTGTGTGTGTGTGTGTGTGTGTGTGTGTGTGTGTGACCTTCAAGCTGATACGCTATGGTTCTATTGTTCTGACAGATTTTGCTGTCAGAAAACAAAATGCTGGAGTGGCTACTTTCCGATTGCCTCGCATTCCACCGTCTTTGATCGGTAATTCTTTTGCAGAATCCGAATGGATGAAAGGGGAGATCGACTTGGGCTAGATTTGAACTCAGAGTGCAGAGAGGCAAATTAAATACCACAATGCGTTCTATCCAATGATCAAACCACTCTGCCAATTCACCACTCTTCGAAAACATAATTATAGCAAAATATGCTTGTCGCTATTTGTATATATATATATATATATATATATATATATATAAGACATATATGCATGCTAATAGGAGACCCACATTAGACTCCTCACTCGTATCATTATCGAACCAAGAGTTTAACTACGGTCTGTTCATAGCACTTACTTAGCGTTACCTGACACACGTTGGGTCTTCTAGATATCAATACCTCTCGTATATATATATATATATATACATGCCTGTATGCATTATATATATAATGCATAAAGGTATGCATACATATATGCATGTATGTATACGTATATAGATAGATAGGTAGATATATAGATAGATAGAGAGAGAGAGATGTTTATATCACGCATCACATATAGCAATATGTAATACGATATCATATACGAATTGTCGATGACATTACATGTTGTTGTTGTCGTTGCTGTTGTTACTGCTGCTGCTGCTGTTGTTGTTGTTGATGTTGTTCGTCGTCGTCGTCGTCGTCGTTGTTGTTGTTGTTGTTGATGTTGATGTGTTGTTGTTGTTGTTGTTGTTGTTGTTGTTGTTGTTGTTGTTGAATAAACTGTCAGCTCTGGTCGAGCGAAATGTATGGTCAAAGATATTCAGCCCCGATTCCATCCCGTCTTTCTTGAGAGAATTCATCATCTCAGACTACATTATCCTCTATGTCTGTACGTTTAACTGAGATATTTTGCTGATATTTCTAGCGGAACGTAGAAGTTCCCCTCATTGTCGACATTTTGGTTTATTGAGGCTCGATCCGTGTGGTATATATTGGGTTGTCTGGAAAGTTCGTGCCGATTTTTAAAGGAAAGAAAAAGGTCAAAAAGTACTTGCCATTACCCAAGCTTTACCAGGTGCTCATGAACGACAGATTTTGATAGGTTGATGTTTCTGCCAATTCTCGGATTGTGCAATGCGGGTTATTTTCAATTAATGACTTGATTTGGTCATCATCTGTAGTGGATGATCTGCCTGATCGCTCTTTATCAACAAGGCTAAAATCTCCAGTTCGGAACCTTGCGAACCACTTCCGTACAGTTCGTTCGGATAAAGAAACATCACCGTAAACCGCGCATATTTCTTTGGTTGCTCGTGAGGCATTTTTCCCTTTACGGAAAAAGAAAAGCATCAGCTGCCGAAAATGAACTTTCTTATCTCCCAGGTTACAGAATTAAAGGGTTACAGAATAAACATAGGTTATAGGAACAGAAACCTTCTTCCACGAAAAGATAGCTTAAACTATGCTCTAAATGGAGGTGTAGTCAAATCCTATTTTACGGACTGAATCATGTTCTAAAATAAGTCGAAAGGTAAGCTACAATAAATCGGCACGAGCTTTCCGGACAACCCAATAGTTTTAGGCTGTCTTTGGCACGTGTTTGAATTCAGCTGATTGATGACGAGCATTGAGATGTTGCCGAACGATGCAGTGTGTTATAAATAGATGTGCTGGAAGGTACTACCTACGCAACGGGTCGATTGGGGGAGAGCTTATATATTTTATCTTTGTGTGGTGGTATTTTTTATGTTATATGGGTGTTTGTAGCATGTCGTTATATAGAATAGCGTTTATATGCCTGCTTATATCATTGCGTCCAAAACATGTCTGATGTGTTCTGAGACAACAGCTTGCGGTGGATATGACAAAACAGAAAAATATAATGTAAAGCAACACAGAGAATACTGAAGAAATATTTGCAGGTTAAACAGAGATGTGCTGAATCATTTTCTTATTACAGAGAATATAAAGAATGCAGCATGAAATGTGTAATGGTGAAGTGTGTAGTTTCCCTAATAAACCAACTGCAATTATCGTTGCGAAAAGCACTTCCAAATTGATAGTATTTAGACGGACGTTTAATCAGATCAAAGCTTAATATCATATCGTTATTACCGCTAGCAGATTCATCCCCCCACCCCTGTCGTTCCACTTACCTTCATTCTCACCGCTGCCACTGACTGACAACTTGCTCGATAATTATTTTACTTTATTCCAAACCTACTCCCCAACCCCACCCCTTCACGCGGACGCGCATATGTACATGTAATGCCGTTGCCACTGCATTCAACGGGAATGGAACGGAATAAGTATTAGTTGTGGAAGAAGACGAAGACGAAGAAGAGAAACAGAACAAGAATAGGGAAAGGGCGAGGGAAGATAACTGGGGTGGGGATGAGATGAAAGAAGAGGAAGTGGGGAAGAAGAAGAAGAAGAAGAAGAAGAAGAAGAAAGAAGAAGAAGAAAGAAGAAGAAGTACTAGAATAAAAGAAAGAAGGGAAGAAGGAAGGAAGGTGAGGAAATAAAGAAAGAATAGAACAAATGGGTGTCGAGAACAAAAAGAGAAAATTAAAATCTAATGGCAAAGCTCTAAACACTCTGATGATGATGATGATGATGATGATTATGACAGTGGTGGTGGTGGTGGTGGTGGTGATGGTGGTGGTGGTGGTGGTGGTAGTAGTAGTAGTGGTGGTGGCAGTGATGGCGATTATGATTCTGATAACAAAAACGAAAAAAAAAATTGAATTTTTTTTTAATAAAAAAAAATCAAAGCTAACCTCATATGTACTACTTAATTCTACTCTTTAATAGTTCATTTGCATCAGTGTTGCAACGCCTCTCCGTGCACTCCATCCATCTATCCATCCACTTTATTCCTTCTATCCATCTCCATATTACCCCCCACACCTCCACCCCCACCCCCACCTCTTTCCTCTCCATATTAAAATGAAATGGAATTATCTGCTGCAAGACTAAAGACAATGTAGTAATTCAAGAGTCTAGTGGAGTTGCTGCTGAGTAGGAAATTAGCGCTCGGTGCAAATAACAGTGTAGAACGCCGTCTATACTTAACAGTTAGTTAGCTTAGTCGAGAAATAAGCAACCTCGCTATGCACGGCCATTTTGATCAGTCACTGGAATGCGATTATTCATATGCATTTGATTTTGAGCTGATTTCTGTTGGTTTATTTATCTTATTTTTGTATGGAATATGTTTTCTTTCTTTTCTGGTTTCGTTTCGTTTTTTGGTTTTTGGTTTTTTCTTTGTTTTGGGGTTTTTTTTTTTTTTGTAAGGGACAGTTCTTTTATCTGATATTAGATGAAAAGGGGAATAAATCCCTCAGTGAATTGAAACAAGATCCTTTCATCCACACTATCATAACTTCCGTGTTATATAAAAAATTATAAACCAAATATATCATTACAGAACACTTTACTCAATAATTGGGATGATCTCTTTAGAGTCACCTGTAATTTTTTTTCATATTGTTTCTTAATGATCTGAAAAGAACAATCAGGGCAGCATTTTGATATGTTTTGGGCAGCTATACGTTGTCTAGTAACCCAACGGACAGTTGGCTTAAGTCTACTATGAAACCTTCACATTTTTCCCAGTTACATAATGAAATATATCTTATAAGACTACCAAATTCTAGTTATTTTGTCTCTGCAAGTGAGACGTTAAGTTTCTTTGCTTGCGTCAAAAATTTAACCCCCAGTGTAAGATGAGAGCTGTTAGCAATAAGGCCAACAGGTTGAAATACTTAAACCTCAACCAGCAGAAACTCATCATTTTCCCTTATCAGATATGGAATGTATAATAAGAATTAAGCGCTTCTCAATACAGGTTAAATAAGTTAAACCTATGATCCACATTTTTAACTGTATTGTATGCTATTGAGATATAGATTTGGTGCAACCAATAGCGAGCCAATAGAGATAATGAGTAGTATCACCAGAGCTTTCATCTTTCCAGAGTCGATTAAATGAATATCAATAGGACACAAGGGTCTGATACAATCGAATGTGTTATCACTCATTCTTACTGATATGCATGCATCTAGGAATAAAGAATCGTTAAAATGTTTGATAATCAACATGATAGAGGGATGTTCTTGCAGAATTATTTTCCTGGGAAAGATTAGGAACTATGCAATCCAAGGTGGTGCGTTGTTCTCGGTGTTGAACAGTTCCAGATCGGCTCTGGTCAAGATAACTTATAGCTCATTGAAATTCAGTCGAGCAATAATTTGCGATTCGTAAATTCAGGGCTCCGAATACACTGTACCGCCATATTGTTTAATCAAAACGCAATATTTATTTCAATATGCAATACACAAACACATATTATATATACTTACCTACATACATACACATATACATATACACATGCATATATATGTGTATATATATATGTGTGTGAGCGTGTGTGTCTGCGTGCTTGTGCTTATATACATATATACATACATACATACATACATGCATGCATACATGCTTACATACATACATACATACATGCATACATACATACATACATACATACATACATACATACATACATACATACATACATACATACATACATACATACATACATACATACATAGACATCTAACTCTCATGAAATATTTGCTAAAAATTATAAATGAATATCCTGAATGTTAATAATTTGTATTTTGCAACTGAAGAGGGCGATGTATGTATTTATGTATATGTATTCATATATATGTATGTATGTATGTATGTATGTATGTATGTATGTATGTATGTATGTATGGATGTATGTATGTATCTTTAATTGTGTATTTAGGCTACTTCCTCGTTCGACGTTTATGTATGTGTATATGTATATATATATATATATATATATATTTGTTTCAGTCATTTGACTGCGGTCATGCTGGAGCACCCTCTTTAGTGGAACAAATCAACAATCAACACTTATTCTGTGTAAACCTAGACCTTATTGTATCGGTTCCTTGTGCCAAACCACTATGTTACGGGGACTTAAATATACGAACATCGGTTTTCAAGCGATGTTGGGGATGGGAAAAACACAGACACACACATACATACATACATACATACATACATACATACATACATACATACATACATACATACATACATACATACATACATATATACATACATACATACATACATACATACATACATACATACATAGATACATAGATACATAGATACATACATAGATACATACATATCATACTACATACATACATACATAGATAGATAGATAGATAGATAGATAGATAGATAGATAGATAGATAGATAGATAGATAGATAGATAGATAGATAGATAGATAGATAGATACGACGAGCTTCTTTCAGTTTCCGTCTAGAAAATTCACTCACAAGGCTTTGGTCGACCTGAGGCTATATCAGAAGAGGGCCACGCAGTGGGACTGAAACCGAAACAATGTGGTTGGTAAGCCAGCTACTTACCACACAGCCACTCATGCCCCGATAAATGCCTGATTTATTTAGATTTCTGTATTGAGTGAGATAGATATTATTGTTCTATTGGTAAGATAAGTTTATGCAGTTGACGATCTTGTTATTGTTGATTTTGTTTAGTCTCATACCTGCTCTGAATTCTCTCTCTCTATCTCTTTCTCTCTCTCTCTCTCTTTCTCTCTCATTCCTCTTCTAATACTTCTTTCTCTCTCTCTCTCTCTCTCTCGATCTTGTTATTGTTGATTTTGTTTAGTCTCATACCTGCTCTGAATTCATGTGGTTGTAGATTTATGATCAGAGATAATTTAGCCCTGCTGTTACTATTATGACTTTCATAACCCTAACCGAGTAACTTTGGACAAAGATATTTCAACCGTGATCATCCTACCACGTTTGGACTCATCATATATGAGAACACATTCCTCCATGTGTTCATTACAAGCAGGGTGTGTGATAACTAAGTTATCTATGTTTCGGCCAAAGATTGACTCCATCTGATAAGATGTGTTTAGTCATTCTTTTAGTCAAGTTTTGTGGTATCATGGCCCATTCAAGTAGGGAGTTGTGGTTGACTGAGATGTATCCAGGTGTAGGTCGTTTGTCTCGTATCCCTTGAAAATATGTCTGTTTGGCATAGTGATCTCACTATTGTTTCTAGCATGTCGAGCGACAGCGTAGTTACCTTCTTTTTCGATGGCGGAGTGGATTGACTGCTTTATCTAAGACTGTTTGGTGCTTCTGGAAAGAAGAGATGATATACTGCTTAGAGGCGCCCTCGCTGATTAGTTTACTGCTGTGAGCATTGTTTCTACTCTCTGTGATGTTTTCTTGGCATTGTAAATCTATCACAATGCAAAACTACTTTTATTGTTCTCACGCCCGATTTTGTTATTTCCACCGTCTCTAATCTTTGCTGTTAAACTCTTCTTTGTGACATGGCGTGCGATACACACTTAACGTTGTTTTGGTGTGATTGCTGACGGAGACTCTGTGAATACTAACGCTGATCATCGTAAAGATAACGATCATCATGATCATGATTTTGATCAGAATTACGACCTCGTGGATGATTCGATGCTTCTGCTATCTTTTCTGAATACTTTATATATAATCAGTTGCGTTAAAAGTAAAATGTCCGATATATATATATATATTTATATATATATATATATATATATACACATATATATTTATGTGTGTATGTATATATAGATATATAAATATATACATACATACATATATACATATATATATATAGACATATATATGTACATATATATATAAACATATATATGTACATATATATTTGTGTATATATATATAAACATATATATATGTATATATATGTTTGTATGTATATATATATATATGTATATATGTATGTATGTATGTATGTTTTTATGTATATAATTATCCAGCCGTTTTGATGGACAATGGCAAACTGTGAGTGAATCACACTAAATAATAACATCATAACATTATCCATTATCCACTGATACTATTTCATTTCGCAATAAAAGATTGGAAATAGAAGAGCGGAGAAAATTACAAAAGCAAACCGAACCTAGAACAACATAAAAGAATGCCGCTTACATAACCAACCAAAACGCCAAGTAGACGCACGAAAATGTATCTATGATGCGGTTGTCAGATGTAAAAGATGACTTCTATACAAAAAGCTGTTTCTGGTGTGTTTACATAAAACTGAAGTCAATAACAAACGGCAACACGAATCCACAAACTTCATTTATGCTTCCTACGGACAATACTTGAATCGAGACAGAGACAAAGAAGTAATTTAAAAGAGAAACGGAGACACAGAGACAGAGGCAGAGACAGAGAAAGCGATAGAAGGGAAATTGTATGTGGGCATGTGTGTATGTGTGTACATGTGTTTTTGTGAAAGTGTGGATGCGTGAGTGTGTAACAGATCTGCATTAATAATGAAAGCTTGTCTCTATATGCTATATGAAATGATACAGATTGTCTCGTAGTTGAGAATGCATTTTGAAGAAACTGTTAGTTGATTTTCATGTTAGAACAGGTCTAGTCTAGAAATTTCTTTCAAGAATTTTATGAAAGAGAGAGATACTGTTCATACACCCAATGTCTCTCTCATTCCCCTCCTAAAACCTCCCTCCCTCCCTCTCTCTCTCTCTTTCTCTCCTTATTCATACGTTTCGTCGCATTCGATACCGTGACCCCAATGTTTGTTTTGTCCGTCCTCGTATCGTCCCCATTTTTATTTCAAACTTATGGTGAATAAAGAAATTCTCTCTCTTTCTCTCTCTCTCTCTCTCTCTCTTCTCTCTCTCTTTCTCTATCTTTTTTCTCTCTCTCTCTCTCTCTCTCTGTTTCTCTCTCATTCCTCTTCTAATACTTCTTTCTCTCCCCTCTCTCTCTCTCTCTCTCTCTCTTTCTCTCTCTCTCTCTCTCTCTCTCTCTCTCTCTCTCTCTCTCTCTCTCTCGATCTTTATTTTCTCTTGTGGGTTTTATACCTTAAAATGTCAGTGTTCAGGTTTCTGCGTTTGCAGGGAACGTCTGACATTCTCTTATTCACAAAATCTTCCAGAAGAAAAAAATTGTTTTTGTTTTATTATATTGTTTTATTTAATTATTCCTGAGAGATTCGAATGCAGCTACGGAAAGGCCTGCAAGTGTTTAACAGCTGTCATTTCAAGGAGGATGCATTGTTTTTATTAAAACTATGATTTTATAATACTGAATGCTTGCACTAGACCATAGCTGATGTGGTTGCTGCATTATTCATTTTGGTTAACTTAAACACTAACAAAACCTATCTCGTTGTTGCCTTCTGGCATTTTTTAAAGTTGTTGTTGTTGACATTTTTAGTTCCAGGTCACAACTGATCCAGCAAAATTATTATCAAAAATATTCAATTTCAAATGAATCCTGCTAATTTTCTAGGATGACATTGACTGAAGTGTTTTTGAAGATTTTGTTTGTTTTATGCTGATAGGATGTGGTGTAAGAGAAATTTCAATGTCTTATTAAGCAGTTGAGCGTTCTTCTCAAAAATTCTTTGACTCCCGTGTAACCGTTTGCTTTGTTTTTATATTTCCATTCGGATGGCATCTCTGAATCATTCAGGTTTTATACAGTTCTACACCAGCTAATGTGCAATCTTCTAATGACACATTCATCACCACTGTGTTGATAGGATGTGATATGAGAGAAATTTCAAGTCTTATTTAACAGCTGAGCGTTCTTCTAAAAATTTCTTTGACTCCAGTGTAACCGTTTCTTCTGTTTTTATTTTTTCATTCAGATGGTATCTCTGAATCATTCAAATTTTATCCAGTTCTACTTTCCTACACCAGCTAATGTGCAATCTTCTACATTTACTTAATGAAACATTCATCACTACTCTCGCAATTACAGTAAAAATTATGCCTTGCTGATGCGGTCAGACTAAGGCCGAAACGTATACAGTCATCTCACGAACTTCCTAAAAAAATGAAAATAACATTAGTTATTAACTTATATCATATTATACTTACTTCCTATTTATAGTTGGCTTTTTAATATGTCCCGTTTTAAATATATTAATATTAACATATTACTTATTTATTTCATGAAGACGTCTCCGAGATATTAAATTTCTCAAAGTTTCTGTTCCAACGCCAACATGAGTACTATCTTGTATATTTATCAAGTTATACTTTTAACATTACTTTGGTAAATACAGAGACTGTTTTGCTTCAATGGCGAGATCAGATTAAGTATGAAACCTGTCTGGAGTTGTTGTTAGTATTTGGCATAAAAATAAATCTTGCTAATATGGATAAAATTGCATTACTTGATTTGTTGTTGTTGTCGTTGTTGTTATTGATGTTTTTTTGCTGGGTTTTATTTTCCACTACATATTTATTTCGAGTTAATTTTTTAATACTTTCGATGACCGATACTAGAGAAACTATACAGCTAGCAACTCGATAGAATATACAACAAAGTGTATTAATTGATGTGTCAGACACAGGAAATGTAGAACCAGTATACACCTTACCTTAAACCCTGCATCGATTATAAATTTAACACAACATAGCTAATCTCAAAGCAATTTTACAGCTAGACTAATTATATAAATAAGTGCGTGGGGATTGTATTAGTGTGTACGTATGTATGTGTATGACGTGAGTGTGCCAGCACGATGAGATTGATGGCTCCGAATATACAAGTATTTTCAGCTTATGAATATTTGTATGTATGTGTGTATGTACGCATGTACATGCATATATGTATATGTATAAATTTGTATGTGTACGTGTGTGTGTGTGTGTGTATTTATGTCTGTGTTGGTATTTATATATACAACTATATCTTAATATTTGACAGACACACTATTACTGCTAACCGAGTAATAGAACTCAATACATGTATACGCTTCCGAGAAGTGTTGGTCAAATATAGAGCGTAAAAACAAATTAACTGACAAGGGAACAAGAAATGATATAATGAAATCCATTACCTTACAGCTGTTTTTACTATAAGATGCATGCATTTCGGAACGTGGAGTAGATGAAAGAGGAACAACTGAAGAAGGGGAATATTCTTTATATTCTATGTCTCGTTTCTCTGTTTGTTTTTTACGTTGTTCGAAACAAAGTTCGTTTCTATGTTTTTGTTTTTATGTTTTCGTTTCTCGTTGTGTTCAACGTTTTTTTTTTTTTGATGTCCTGTACCCATATATGCATGTATATATACATATATATGTAGGTTTGTACATATATGTATGTATATATGCATATATTCATATATTATTTATATTATATATATGTATGTGTTCGTATGTGTGCATACATACATATGTATGTATGTATGTATATATATATATATATATATATATATGTTTGTATGCATGTATGTATGTATGTATGTGAACACACACACACACATATATATGTATATCTACCTATATATACATATTTATATATGAATATGTGTGTATATATACACAGATAGATAGACAGACAGAGAGACAGACAGACAGATAGATAGATTGTTGCATTTAGGGATGGTCGTGTTGCCAATTTAGCCAATGAAAGCACACGCACTATATATTTGCTTCAACTTATTTCATATTAATTGTATTTCGGTCAGAGTTCTTTCATCAAACTTCTGTGGCCTGATCAGTTGCCCTTTGTTTTTTTCTTTCTTTATTGTATTTCTCTTTTCTAACGATCTGCCATTTTGTATATTGTGATATTGAACCTGTAACCACACGTTTGCAAACCGAAGTTCTTCACTGTAAAGATATGCAACTCTACAGGGAACAGTTTTTCTGTAACATTATATTGAAAAAACAAGTGCTATAGTCTTGGCTGTTTTATCAAAATTTTCTCCATATTTTCGAATTAGCTCCTTGTTGTTTGCTTCAAACGTTAAAGTTTTTACGTGTCTGTATCTGCGTGTGTGTGTTTGTGTGTGTATGTGCTAGTGTTTGTGTGTGTTTGTTTGTGCTTATGTGTCTGTGTCTGTGTGTATCTGCGTGTGCGTGTATTTGTTTGTTTGAGTGTAAGATCACGTACAAAAAATTTAGTGATTGCTAGAATCAGCATAAAATAAAGAATAGAATGGCTTTAAGCTATAACCGGCTTATTTGTGAACGTCTATGAAGGGTGATATCACAAAATGTATTATATTTTGCTTATTGAATAAAAATAATTCTATTTTAAATATTGAACAAAAATAATTATATTTGAAATATTGAACAAAATTCAACGTATTGTCATTTCAAGCGAATGCATTTGGAAAGAAATATGAAAGAAGAGTGTCGAAGGGCATGGGAGATAATTTGAAGCATTAATGGCTTCAGAAATATTCTTAAACAGTTCGTATATACGAATAATTTACAATGTAATTGAAACACGCTAGTACTGTACAAATCGATAAATGCATTATAGAAACTTTCACTATAAGACAGTGAATAATGATGAAAATGGTTTTATTTTGTAAATTTTTTCAGTTAGCCTTACATAGACAAACAGCCATATTTCAGAAACGCATTAGATTTATACGGTCATACACACACAGAAACATGTACGCATGTATGTATGTATGTATGTATGTATGTATGTATGTATGTATGTATGTATGTATGTATGTATGTATGTATGTATGTATGCATTTAGTACAAGTAAAAACAATTGCCACATGTAAATATCCTGGTCATTATTCAAATTCATGTCAGGTTTTTTTCTTTCAGATGCATTGGAGTCGTGTAACTTGATCCATGCTGGTGGGATCAAAAGTTCTGTATTATTATCTTCTTTTGCTTCCACATTCTCTGTCTTCCATCATCGTACTC
>NC_043001.1:93130687-93198187 GCF_006345805.1 Octopus sinensis | reverse complement strand
TGTGTTTGTTTCTGTGTTTGGATGTTACTCTAAGAATGCGTTTATGTCTTGTTATTACTTCCTTTCTGATTTTTGTTGTTCTTATGTATTAGTCTTGTTTGTTTGTTTGTTTGTTTTTGTTAACTGCTGTTGGTGATGGTATAGAAATTATTTTGCTGTGTGGCATTTATTCGTAACAGGAATTTTTACTCAGTTACCGTAAGCTCATGAAACACTCGAAATCATGTACTGTCAATGCTGTTTGCATCATATCATTTCAATCATTCCATAGTACCCAGTTGTATACGAACCAACGAAGAGCCATATACGTTGTTATTTTACCAGTTTATAGAACAGCCAAATCTTCCTCATTTCACTCTTTACAAGAACCAACCATGCGAAATAACACCGTCTTAGAAACACTTAATAAAAGACGGAATGCTTACTGCGGGAATATTTTTGATGAAAAGATAGCTAGGACAAAGCTGAAATGGAGCTAAGTAACACCAACAACAGCGGGAAGCGGGAATAACAATTTTCGGTACCTACAAGAAAGTATTTGCATTGCACATTGTCTGAACATGTCTCTTTATCATTAATTCTCGTGAAATTCAGCCCCAAGAGGAATCACAAGAAATAGTCATTGGTGTATTAAAAGTTTCCCGAGAAGTCAAAATGACAGGATTAAATGTGCGCTTCTGTGGTATCTTTGAAGAAATTAGATCAAATGTATATTTTGCGTAACATTTTAACTTTAAAATGGAAAAGTGTTCATATTTGAGTTGATTCGTTCAACTAGATATATGCACCTTCTACAGTAAGGGTGTGAGATGGGATATGACGGATTCCATGAATATCTCTGGTATATTATCATCATAGCTGAAAGAAAATACCAACCATCAGAAGCTTACTTGCTGTTTTCTAACGCTCAGTGCTTTGAATCAACAAAATCTTTAAAGCTTCGGATGAAATGCCATGTGATATTTAGTTGCAACCCTCTTCGTTTCGGGTTCAAATTCTTTAAAAGTCATCTTCGCCTTTGATCCTTCCGAATTTTGATAAAATAAAATACCATCACTAATGAAGGCCAATGTCATCGATAATACTCATCCTACAAAATGAGTGATTTTGTGCCAACGTTAGAAATCATAATTTGTTTCTTTTTGACTCTATGCAAAAACTCTGTATTAGAGAGAGGTGGTTGTGATGTTCTTGTCTTTTCAATAACATCACTGCAGAAAGTGAAGAAAAATACATTAAACAAGAAATTCACAACTGTCACTCCGATTTCAGTCAACCACTTTGCTGTGGTTTAGTCTCAACTGAGCCTCTATCAAGGAAACGTATTATAAAAGATAATCCAGTTACTACTGTTATGACTTTTCCCTAGGCACAATGTATCCATTACCACATTATCTAGCGTGTTCTTTCCTACAACGGTAATGCGCAATCTGGGGAAATTTTGTTGCTCATGCAGGAGCGACTGCATAGTGCTTTAGCTGCTGCTTCTTTACTTATTGCCTGATTGATAAACGAAGACATGCGCAAAGAGAAATTATTCGAATTTTACTGTCCAAGCCATAAGCTAAACAGAGCAACAGGCGTTTAAATATAAACTGTGTTGCAAAGTTTAAAGTATGCTTTGACTTGCATGCAGGGTTGGTAGTATTTCAGTTGGACACATCTTTTTGGTAGTGTATAGGTCAATTCTGGCGCCAACAGACACCCAGTTGTTGTTTTCTCATCTCTCTTGGTGCCGGTATTGCTCTTACCATCTTCGTCATTCTCAGCGTTGTTGTTGCTGTTTGTCCCCTTCGTTGTCGGGCATTATTGTCGCCGAGACATCGTTGTCATCAGCACCGCTGTCGTTGTTGTCTTAGTTACATCCTTTTGTCTATCATACGAGTGATTGATGCCTGCTCGTATGTGATAAGTTTGACTCTGAAGTAATCATTGCACTTAGTTCTTGATCCAATCGAGAATCTCGATACATTATCGAAATGGTTCTCAAAGGCGGCTGAGTAAGTGAACGGCAAGCTGTGAGTATGTATATCGGTGTGTTGTTTCTGTCTCTTTCCCACATGTACCAGCGCAAGTAGAAACGGAGCTCTCAGTAACAGCTACTTAAAATAGGGATCCTCTAAATGTACATTTAGTGCTTGATCATAACTCCAGCAAGGAAACCTCTTGGTGGTCACTCTATTTGCCTAAAATAGCCATCAAAATTCTCTCTTATCACATTCTACCGTCCTAAAAAAATAATAATCTATAGGGTAACACAGTATTAAATAATTAATGCTTGAAAAAGTTAGTGGTGGGACAGGAACAGAAGGCTTTTGATTATAAGTTTGCCAGAAAGGGCTTATCTGAGGTTAATCAATAAGAACAGGATATTAAATACAAAACAAAATTGTGTCAGCGTTGAAGAATGTAAAATATGAAACCGCGACTTTTTAGTCAGTTGTACGACATCAGCTTGGACTCGTGTCAACAAATAGATAGCATAAGAAGATGTGTGCGCGTGTATATCTATGTGTGTTTATTTGTATAATTATTTGTACGCGGGTGTATATGTGAGGTGTATGTTGCTTTTGTCAGAAATTTGTTCAAAAGTGAGTTTGATGACTGACTTGAAATTCTCTGCTAAAAATGTATTTTTTGTTTTGTCGTTTGGGTTGTTTTTTCTTTTCTCTTTTCTTAAATTAAACATAAATGGTTGCTGTGATGTGAATTGGAAACCATGGAGATGTAAGTGTTCCAATTTAAGCAAAATACATAAAACACAATTTTAATGTTTGGCTAAAAATGTGCAGACGTTCAGAGAGTGAATATGATCGATGGCTGTTCAGAAATAGTGAAGTAATTTGATTAAAAACAGGACAGAGACAGCGTCGCAATTTCCTAGTACAACATAGAACGATAATATTTTTATGTTCGACGAAAAATGTGCAGAAACTACTACGACGTTTTTCTTTAAAATATTTAAAAACAATATCAGTATTTAAAAATAATGTAAATACAATATCGAAGGTGTTTCACAACAGAAACAGCAAAAAAACTTATAGAGAAATAAAATGTATCAAGAATTTGTCTGGCAAATTTTGGAAAAGCAATATAGATAGATTTTCAAAGATAAATTCGGTTTAACTGTAGCTGTTTGAAGGCTAGTTTGTTAAAAGCGAGTTATAGATATCAATAAAATAAAGATGAAAAGTACAAGTGATTGGTGGAATAGCGGAGAATTTAGTAGAGCATAAGGTAAGGAGAAAGTATGTGAAGAGAAAATGTTTAATATAGTGCATACCAAGGGAAATAGTCTAGAAATTGCCTGTCAAGACAATTTAGCACGTTAGACTTGATTGGCAGCCAATAAGAATCAATATGACAATTGGAAGAGAGGAAGAAAGAGGCGGTGGGAAAAAGCGTTATGTGACAATAGATAATGCGTCCTACCATTTGCTAAAAGAATTTCAGACAATCAGTTTGGTCGATGTAGTATGATCTATGTGAAAATGAAGGGTAACAACTTAGTGTCACTTCTAAGCTGGTTTTGTAGCGATGATGTCAGTCAGATTACTATAAAGACGGGGAATACAATGTTGTATTTGTGTCACAGTTAATTTAGAGGTACAGCGAAATATGCATGTGTATATATATGTGTGTGCGTATGTAGTCGTGCGTGGGTTTGTATACATATATATATGGGCTTATACATACATATATACATATATATATAGGTATCTACATATATATATATATATGTGTGCGTGTGTGTATGCATATATATATATATATATGTGTGTGTGTGTGTGTGTGTACTTATACATACATACGTATGTCTATAAGTGTATAGGTCTAAGCGCTTTCTATGAATGTATACGTAAAAGTATGTATGCTAATGTCTGCAAATCGATGAATGGATGCACAATATCAAAGTTATATGCAAATACGCTTGATACGCTCATAAATATTAATTTATACATGTTGGCTACCATGCCTTCTAATGCAGCAAGTTATAGACAAATTTATATATGCATACCTATATACACAGACAGGCAGACAAGCACTCACCCGCCCACTCACGCACACACACACACACACATACATATATGTATGTATGTGTGTATTATATATATATATGTGTGTATTGAATGCATGCTTATATATACGCCGTGTGTTAATATGTATATATTAGATGTATTGTATAACAATTTGATTGTAAGTTTTGATATGATAATAGTGTCTCTCTATCATGAAATTGTTTGAAGATTATCTTATTAGTAACATGCGAAACTTCGGAAGGAACTGGAAGTAAAATTACTACGTATTCATGTCTTATTTTACGTTAATATGTAAATATTTAATTTTATACAAGGCGGCAATATACACACTTATAGAAGCACATACATTGATATACATATATATATAATATATATATATATATATATATATATATATATATATATATATATATATATATGCTTGTGCGTATGTGTGGACGTATGTGTATATTTACAGGGAGAGATGCATAGATATCTTTCTTCTTTTATCTTTTGTCCCTTTTAGTTATTAGACTGCGGCCATTTTGGTTTAACACATTGAAAGATTTAGTCGAGTAAATACACCTTAGTGCTCTTTTCTAAGTTTAGTACTCATTCCATCGAACTCTTTTTCCCGAACCGTTAAGTTACGAGAATGTAACCAAATAAACATCAGTTGTCAAGCAGTGGTGGGAGAATAACATATATATATATATATATATATATATATATATATAATACAAAATGGGACAAGAACGCAAGACATCCGGACAGCTAGGTGATACAAAAAGGGACAACAAAACATCCAGATAGACGATACAAAGAAAACAAGGACGGGTCATTGAAAGTTTTCTTTCCTCAGTGAAACAGCAGATTATCCTCGCAATTTCGGCTGATTTTTCTTGAGATTGCTCCAATCTGGCCAGCCGCAAGGAAAAACTAAGCTAAGAGCATTAGATTCCTTGGAAGAAAGCAGCGAATGTATACAAAAACAAGGACGGAAAAAACGGACAATGTTACACAAATATGTGGTGTGTCTGTCTGTCTGTCTATGCACGAGAGGTGTTTTGCAGTTTCGGCTTCCAAATCCATTCACTGCGTTTTGATCGACCCGAAATTCTAGAAGATTACACAAGCCCAAGCTGCCACGCAGTGGGACTGAACCCGGAACCATTCAGCTGGGAAATTGATTTCTTACCACACATCCACGCCTATAAGTCATGTCTGGTACATCTTTTAAAAAAATAGTATGTAGTTATATACAAAATAGTTATATGTGTCTATATACATAACATAAAAATTGTTTTAGGTTTCGGTTTCTTTCCGATTGCATGCCTCTACCCAGGGAATTTAACCGAATAACCAATCATATCCTTCGCAACTATTCACTATAGATGTTAGAATATTATTTCAAAGAATGTGAAATATTGTTTGTATTTTTTCTTGCAATCGGCCATTAACATCTGTAGTAATCATCTTTCATACAAACAACACACTAGCATACTACAATTTCATCTACGTACACACACGTATACAGATAAACTCAAATACATTTGTTTTTTATCCGTACTTCCTTCCAGTCGTGCAGTGCATTTGATTAAGAACTAGAAAAAAAGCAAATGGTATTAGAAAAAGTATTTAATCTAATACAGTGTAGCATCAACTTTAAAGCTAATAAAATAGGCTGAAACAGAGAAAGAGAAGAACAGAACATAGAATATCAAAAACTAAAGGTGGGAGGCGAAATACACTGATTAGGAAGAGGAAATAAATTGCATATGAATATAGATAGATAGATAGAGAGAGAGAGAGAGAGAGAGAGAGAGGTAGATAGATAGATAGATAGATAGATAGATAGATAGATAGATAGATAGATAGATATATAGATAGATAGATAGATAGATAGATAGATAGATAGATAGATAGATAGATAGATAGATAGATAGATATACACATATCTAGGTAGGTAGGTAGGTAGGTAGGTAGATAGGTAGGTAGGTTGGTAGGTAGTAGGTAGGTATAAAGGTAGGTAGGTAGGTAGGTTGAAAGATAGATAGATAGATAGATAGATAGATAGATAGATAGATAGATAGATAGATAGATAGATAGATAGATACGCGTATATATATGTATATATATACACATATATATGTTTATATAGATACACACACATATAAATATATATATATATATATATATATATAGAGAGAGAGAGAGAGAGAGAGAGAGAAACAGCGAGAGATGCAGACAGAGACAGAGAATAGAACAATCATTAATTAATCACCATGTTCAAAACCCAATATCAATGCTATATATGCTACATTTCGTGCTTGAGCGCGTGCAGACACGCACACACACACACACACATACACACACGCACGCGCACACACACACATGCTCAACCATTTACATACACCCACATATACATCCGTATATACATTCTATGAAAGTATTTCATTCGCTGTAGGTGTATCCTCTACATATCTACATCAACTCGATGACTTCTCTACCGATATTCACATATCTGTCAGCGGCGTCTCGTCTCAAGAAATCTTTTGCAATCGTGCAATAATCACCATGAGACATTAAGAAGACGAAGTTGGTTGCTAAGATAATAATTTAATTCATTGCCATATTTCGTGATGTTATCTTTAACTCTTTTCATTTCTGTTTTCCTACTTTCAAACTCTTTCTTTTACGACCGTCTATTTCTCGGTCAACGTCCATATTTCATGATTGTATCATTAATGGTTATTGTTTTACAATTCATTACTGCCTTTCTGCATTTTAGTTTATATTTTTTTCTCTCCTTGTTTTTAATATATTTTCTTCTTTCATCTTTGTTAGTCTTGTAGCATACTCATTCCACCTCCAAATATCTTTCGTTCGACATTTCCATTTAGTTATCATTTTAAGTGTTCAAAATTTTTCTACATGTTATTTTCCTACTGCATTCATATTTTCTAACGTTATCACTTAGTTCTTTTGCGTATATTTCATTTCGTTTTGATATTGTATTTTTGTTATTTTTATACCTGAGTATGTGTATTTGTGTATACATGTTTGTGCGTATACATGTATGCGTGTATTTAAGTGTATATGCCTATGCGTACGCGTATGTTTTACGCATGTACTATCTTTATTTCATAACCGGAAGTAACAGCTGATAACGTATCCAGTGATAAAAGAAAATCGGAAGCCTAATTCCATTTATGCTCATTTATCGGAATTACTCTGTATTTCTGATCGCTATTCTCACTTTTTGTTCCCTTTATACTTTTTCTTTCACTTCGAAATTTATTTCATGCTCTCTTTTTGCTCTTCCCTACTTACCCTCTCCTTTTTGTCTTTCTTTCTCCTTCTTTCCTTCTCTCTATCTCACGCTCACTCTTTTTCACGCTCATATACACACACAAGCACACAATTTCACAAATAAACATTCGTATGTTATGCATTGATATTCACTTCGTCTCGCTTTTTTATTACACTTTTGCTCTTCCTTAGGTTAGTTTAAAAAAGTCTTCCCTCCTCCGTCTTTTATGAACACCTACATAACTATAGAGAAACACGTGTACAGACACTTCCATTTGTCAATCCACTTCTTGCTCTTCCTCGTCTTTAATGTTACCAACCCAATATATTTCACATATGTTTACACATAAGCATCGCTGTGTTACACAAATGAACACACTTTGGAAGGCAGACATACTTCCATTTGAAGCAGTTGTCCATACATACACTCCTTTAACTGTACTTTACTTTTACCCTAAATAACAATGTCCACTTGGAAGAAATTTTTGACTTGACATGTTCTATCAGCATTCCTTGTGCTATGGATGTATTCCATAGAAGAGCTGTTGTCTCTATTTATCCCATGGCATCCTTTTCTGGGGATGGCATTGTGCGGGGTATTCAGGCTAAATTTGCTTGCATAAAAGAAAAGAAATCACAACATTCTATCGAAAAATAAAAGTACTTGAAAAAAAATCAAAAAACATTAACTAGGTTATGGCTGAGGATTAACAGTTTACTCAAAGTAGCTGTCCTCAGCTTCTACCAAGGCCCCAAGCGGTTTCGAAGCCTGACCCATGCATTCCTCATCGTGTCCGTGAGAATATATTCGAACACCTCCTTAATCTTGGCCATCAGCTCGCTAGTGGTGTAGCAGGCAGAGCGGTTGCTGTCTTTCTCAATCGTGACACATGAGATTACAATTGGAGCAACTAGAAGGCCAGAAATTAAGACTGGTGAAGTAGTAGAGAAACTCTGACAACAACTTGACTTTTTCTGGTGGGTTGGAAAAGAGCTGAATCCTGCTGCCACACATATAGTCATCAAGCAGCAACCCTCTCTAACTAGGGTTTTGACCAGTCTTCAACAGATTTACATAGCCGTCTAAATTAAGCCTATGTTCCTGTTTAAAGATGTGTGGAAGAATTCCGTCGAGCAGACATTGTTTTTGATAACCGGCTGTGATATGCTTTAGTTCTGAATAAATATTGAAATAGTTAATGATATTGAATGCTTGTGTGTGTACATGTACACACGCGCACACGCCCATATACACACAGAGATATATGTTGGGTATGCATGTATGTGTATATATATATATATATATATATATATATACATATACATATACATAATTATATATAATACATATATATTTATATATAATTATATATGAGTGTGTGTGCGTGTGTGTGTGTGTGTAGAGGTGCAAGGGCCCAGGGGTTAGGGCAGCAGACTCGAGGTCATAGGATCGCGTTTCCGATTCCCAGACCGAGCATTGTCAATGTTTATTGAGCGAAAACACCTAAAGCTCCACGAGACTCCAGCAGGGGGGCGTGGTGAACCCGGCTGTATTCTTTCACCACAACTTTCTCTCACTCTTTCATCCTGTTTCTGTTGTACCTGTATTTCAAAGAGCCAGTCTTGTCACGCTGAATCTCCCCGAGAATTATGTTAAGGGTACGCGTGTCTATGAAGTGCTCAGCCACTTGCATGTTAACTTCACGAGCAGGCTGTTCTGTTGATTAAATCAACTGGAACCTGCGTCGTCGTAAACGACGGAGTGCCACGATATATATATATATATATCCGTAATAATGAAGGGTGAAATTAATTAATTTGGAATAATTATCAATTACACCAAGTAGTCTTCGGCATGTAAAAGCCTCATTTGAGGAAAATTTAAGTAATACTAAGCAATAAGGGTTCAGCAACGAATTGCCTTACCACATACCGAATTTAGAAATAGCAGTCAAAGGTTATAGCTATTTCTTCTACTAAAAAGGGAGATCTCAGTAAAAACAGCAATTGGAAGGCTGACACAACAGGTAAGAGAGAATGAATTAACCGCAATCTATCAAACATTTTTAAAGTTATCCACGGACGTACGTTTCGAAATCAAGTTTTAGGAAAGCATAAGAATTAAAATATTAAATATTAAATAATTCATCTTACCGAAACTTCTTTTCTCTTCAGCGTGGAATACTATAATCATAAATGATTATATATTGAATTTTGAGATACTAGGAGGTACCAACTCAACTCAGTATCAGAGCGAGCTAGAATCCTCAACTAGTATCACCGAATTCAAATTTGTGAATGAAACGATTGTGTCAACAGCCCCTTCCCCCCCGCGTGCAGCCAAAACAAGATGCTGTGGTCATCTACTGAGATAAAATATGGTTATCCGTAATAAGAGGGTGAAATTAATTAATTTGGAATAATTATCAATTACACCAAGTAGTCTTCGGCATGTAAAAGCCTCATTTGAGGAAAATTTAAGTAATACTAAGCAATAAGGGTTCAGCAACGAATTGCCTTACCACATACCGAATTTAGAAATAGCAGTCAAAGGGTTATAGCTATTTCTTCTACTAAAAAGGGAGATCTCAGTAAAAACAGCAATTGGAAGGCTGACACAAACAGGTAAGAGAGAATGAATTAACCGCAATCTATCAAACATTTTTAAAGTTATCCACGGACGTACGTTTCGAAATCAAGTTTTAGGAAAGCATAAGAATTAAAATATTAAATATTAAATAATTCTATCTTACCGAAACTTCTTTTCTCTTCAGCGTGGAATACTATAATCATAAATGATTATATATTGAATTTTGAGATACTAGGAGGTACCAACTCAACTCAGTATCAGAGCGAGCTAGAATCCTCAACTAGTATCACCGAATTCAAATTTGTGAATGAACGATTGTGTCAACAGCCCCTTCCCACCCGCGTGCAGCCAAAACAGATGCTGTGGTCATCTACTGAGATAAAATATGGTTATCCGTAATAATGAAGGGTGAAATTAATTAATTTGGAATAATTATCAATTACACCAAGTAGTCTTCGGCATGTAAAAGCCTCATTTGAGGAAAATTTAAGTAATACTAAGCAATAAGGGTTCAGCAACGAATTGCCTTACCACATACCGAATTTAGAAATAGCAGTCAAAGGGTATAGCTATTTCTTCTACTACTAAAGGGAGATCTCAGTAAAAACAGCAATTGGAAGGCTGACACAAACAGGTAAGAGAGAATGAATTAACCGCAATCTATCAAACATTTTTAAAGTTATCCACGGACGTACGTTTCGAAATCAAGTTTTAGGAAAGCATAAGAATTAAAATATTAAATATTAAATAATTCTATCTTACCGAAACTTCTTTTCTCTTCAGCGTGGAATACTATAATCAATAATGATTATATATTGAATTTTGAGATACTAGGAGGTACCAACTCAACTCAGTATCAGAGCGAGCTAGAATCCTCAACTAGTATCACCGAATTCAAATTTGTGAATGAAACGATTGTGTCAACAGCCCCTTCCCACCCGCGTGCAGCCAAAACAAGATGCTGTGGTCATCTACTGAGATAAAATATGGTTATCCGTAATAATGAAGGGTGAAATTAATTAATTTGGAATAATTATCAATTACACCAAGTAGTCTTCGGCATGTAAAAGCCTCATTTGAGGAAAATTTAAGTAATACTAAGCAATAAGGGTTCAGCAACGAATGCCTTACCACATACCGAATTTAGAAATAGCAGTCAAGGGTTATAGCTATTTTTCTTCTACTAAAAAGGGAGATCTCAGTAAAAACAGCAATTGGAAGGCTGACACAAACAGGTAAAGAGAATGAATTAACCGCAATCTATCAAACATTTTTAAAGTTATCCACGGACGTACGTTTCGAAATCAAGTTTTAGGAAAGCATAAGAATTAAAATATTAAATATTAAATAATTCTATCTTACCGAAACTTCTTTTCTCTTCAGCGTGGATACTATAATCATAAATGATTATATATTGAATTTTGAGATACTAGGAGGTACCAACTCAACTCAGTATCAGAGCGAGCTAGAATCCTCAACTAGTATCACCGAATTCAAATTTGTGAATGAAACGATTGTGCCAACCAGCCCCTTCCCACCCGCGTGCAGCCAAAACAAGATGCTGTGGTCATCTACTGAGATAAAATATGGTTATCCGTAATAATGAAGGGTGAAATTAATTAATTTGGAATAATTATCAATTACCACCAAGTAGTCTTCGGCATGTAAAAGCCTCATTTGAGGAAAATTTAAGTAATACTAAGCAATAAGGGTTCAGCAACGAATTGCCTTACCACATACCGATTTTAGAAATAGCAGTCAAAGGGTTATAGCTATTTCTTCTACTAAAAAGGGAGATCTCAGTAAAAACAGCAATTGGAAGGCTGACACAAACAGGTAGAGAGAATGAATTAACCGCAATCTATCAAACATTTTAAAGTTATCCACGGACGTACGTTTCGAAATCAAGTTTTAGGAAAGCATAAGAATTAAAATATTAAATATTAAATAATTCTATCTTACCGAAACTTCTTTTCTCTTCAGCGTGGAATACTATAATCATAAATGATTATATATTGAATTTTGAGATACTAGGAGGTACCAACTCAACTCAGTATCAGAGCGAGCTAGAATCCTCAACTAGTATCACCGAATTCAAATTTGTGAATGAAACGATTGTGTCAACAGCCCCTTCCCACCCGCGTGCAGCCAAAACAAGATGCTGTGGTCATCTACTGAGATAAAATATGGTTATCCGTAATAATGAAGGGTGAAATTAATTAATTTGGAATAATTATCAATTACACCAAGTAGTCTTCGGCATGTAAAAGCCTCATTTGAGGAAAATTTAAGTAATACTAAGCAATAAGGGTTCAGCAACGAATTGCCTTACCACATACCGAATTAGAAATAGCAGTCAAAGGGTTATAGCTATTTCTTCTACTAAAAAGGGAGATCTCAGTAAAAACAGCAATTGGAAGGCTGACACAAACAGGTAAGAGAGAATGAATTAACCGCAATCTATCAAACATTTTTAAAGTTATCCACGGACGTACGTTTCGAAATCAAGTTTTAGGAAAGCATAAGAATTAAAATATTAAATATTAAATAATTCTATCTTACCGAACATCTTTCTCTTCAGCGTGGAATACTATAATCATAAATGATTATATATTGAATTTTGAGATCTATAGGAGGTACCAACTCAACTCAGTATCAGAGCGAGCTAGAATCCTCAACTGTATCACCGAATTCAAATGTGTGAATGAAACGATTGTGTCAACAGCCCCTTCCCACCCGCGTGCAGCCAAAACAAGATGCTGTGGTCATCTACTGAGATAAAATATGGTTATCCGTAATAATGAAGGGTGAATTAATTAATTTGGAATAATTATCAATTACACCAAGTAGTCTTCGGCATGTAAAAGCCTCATTTGAGGAAAATTTAAGTAATACTAAGCAATCAGGGTTCAGCAACGAATTGCCTTACCACATACCGAATTTAGAAATAGCAGTCAAAGGGTTATAGCTATTTCTTCTACTAAAAAGGGAGATCTCAGTAAAAACAGCAATTGGAAGGCTGACACAAACAGGTAAGAGAGAATGAATTAACCGCAATCTATCAAACATTTTTAAGTTATCCACGGACGTACGTTTCGAAATCAAGTTTTAGGAAAGCATAAGAATTAAAATATTAAATATTAAATAATTCTATCTTACCGAAACTTCTTTTCTCTTCAGCGTGGAATACTATAATCATAAATGATTATATATTGAATTTTGAGATACTAGGAGGTACCAACTCAACTCAGTATCAGAGCGAGCTAGAATCCTCAACTAGTATCACCGAATTCAAATTTGTGAATGAAACGATTGTGTCAAACGCCCCTTCCCACCCGCGTGCAGCCAAAACAAGATGCTGTGGTCATCTACTGAGATAAAATATGGTTATCCGTAATATGAAGGGTGAAATTAATTAATTTGGAATAATTATCAATTACACCAAGTAGTCTTCGGCATGTAAAAGCCTCATTTGAGGAAAATTTAAGTAATACTAAGCAATAAGGGTTCAGCAACGAATTGCCTTACCACATACCGAATTTAGAAATAGCAGTCAAAGGGTTATAGCTATTTCTTCTACTAAAAAGGGAGATCTCAGTAAAAACAGCAATTGGAAGGCTGACACAAACAGGTAAGAGAGAATGAATAACCGCAATCTATCAAACATTTTTAAAGTTATCCACGGACGTACGTTTCGAAATCAAGTTTTAGGAAAGCATAAGAATTAAAATATTAAATATTAAATAATTCTATCTTACCGAAACTTCTTTTCTCTTCAGCGTGGAATACTATAATCATAAATGATTATATATTGAATTTTGAGATACTAGGAGGTACCAACTCAACTCAGTATCAGAGCGAGCTAGAATCCTCAACTAGTATCACCGAATCAAATTTGTGAATGAAACGATTGTGTCAACAGCCCCTTCCACCCGCGTGCAGCCAAAACAAGATGCTGTGGTCATCTACTGAGATAAAATATGGTTATCCGTAATAATGAAGGGTGAAATTAATTAATTTGGAATAATTATCAATTACACCAAGTAGTCTTCGGCATTTAAAGCCTCATTTGAGGAAAATTTAAGTAATACTAAGCAATAAGGGTTCAGCAACGAATTGCCTTACCACATACCGAATTTAGAAATAGCAGTCAAAGGGTTATAGCTATTTCTTCTACTAAAAAGGGAGATCTCAGTAAAAACAGCAATTGGAAGGCTGACACAAACAGGTAAGAGAGAATGAATTAACCGCAATCTATCAAACATTTTTAAAGTTATCCACGGACGTACGTTTCGAAATCAAGTTTTAGGAAAGCATAAGAATTAAAATATTAAATATTAAATAATTCTATCTTACCGAACTCTTCTTTTCTCTTCAGCGTGGAATACTATAATCATAAATGATTATATATTGAATTTTGAGATACTAGGAGGTACCAACTCAACTCAGTATCAGAGCGAGCTAGAATCCTCAACTAGTATCACCGAATTCAATTTGTGAATGAAACGATTGTGTCAACAGCCCCTTCCCCCCCGCGTGCAGCCAAAAAAGATGCTGTGGTCATCTACTGAGATAAAATATGGTTATCCGTAATAATGAAGGGTGAAATTATTTAATTTGGAATAATTATCATTACACCAAGTAGTCTTCGGCATGTAAAAGCCTCATTTGAGGAAAATTTAAGTAATACTAAGCAATAAGGTTCAGCAACGAATTGCCTTACCACATACCGAATTTAGAAATAGCAGTCAAAGGGTTATAGCTATTTCTTCTACTAAAAAGGGAGATCTCAGTAAAAACAGCAATTGGAAGGCTGACACAAACAGGTAAGAGAGAATGAATTAACCGCAATCTATCAAACATTTTTAAAGTTATCCACGGACGTACGTTTCGAAATCAAGTTTTAGGAAAGCATAAGAATTAAAATATTAAATATTAAATAATTCTATCTTCCGAAACTTCTTTTCTCTTCAGCGTGGAATACTATAATCATAAATGATTATATATTGAATTTTGAGATACTAGGAGGTACCAACTCAACTCAGTATCAGAGCGAGCTAGAATCCTCAACTAGTATCACCGAATTCAATTTGTGAATGAAACGATTGTGTCAACAGCCCCTTCCCACCCGCGTGCAGCCAAAACAAGATGCTGTGGTCATCTACTGAGATAAAATATGGTTATCCGTAATAATGAAGGGTGAAATTAATTAATTTGGAATAATTATCAATTACACCAAGTAGTCTTCGGCATGTAAAAGCCTCATTTGAGGAAAATTTAAGTAATACTAAGCAATAGGGTTCAGCAACGAATTGCCTTACCACATACCGAATTTAGAAATAGCAGTCAAAGGGTTATAGCTATTTCTTCTACTAAAAAGGGAGATCTCAGTAAAAACAGCAATTGGAAGGCTGACACAAACAGGTAAGAGAGAATGAATTAACCGCAATCTATCAAACATTTTTAAAGTTATCCACGGACGTACGTTTCGAATCAAGTTTTAGGAAAGCATAAGAATTAAAATATTAAATATTAAATAATTCTATCTTACCGAAACTTCTTTTCTCTTCAGCGTGGAATACTATAATCATAAATGATTATATATTGAATTTTGAGATACTAGTAGGAGGTACCAACTCAACTCTATCAGAGCGAGCTAGAATCCTCAACTAGTATCACCGAATTCAAATTTGTGAATGAAACGATTGTCAACAGCCCCTTCCCACCGCGTGCAGCCAAAACAAGATGCTGTGGTCATCTACTGAGATAAAATATGGTTATCCGTAATAATGAAGGGTGAATTAATTAATTTGGAATAATTATCAATTACACCAAGTAGTCTTCGCATGTAAAAGCCTCATTTGAGGAAAATTTAAGTAATACTAAGCAATAAGGGTTCAGCAACGAATTGCCTTACCACATACCGAATTTAGAAATAGCAGTCAAAGGGTTATAGCTATTTCTTCTACTAAAAAGGGAGATCTCAGTAAAAACAGCAATTGGAAGGCTGACACAAACAGGTAAGAGAGAATGAATTAACCGCAATCTATCAAACATTTTTAAAGTTATCCACGGACGTACGTTTCGAAATCAAGTTTTAGGAAAGCATAAGAATTAAAATATTAAATATTAATAATTCTATCTTACCGAAACTTCTTTTCTCTTCAGCGTGGAATACTATAATCATAAATGATTATATATTGAATTTTGAGATACTAGGAGGTACCAACTCAACTCAGTATCAGAGCGAGCTAGAATCCTCAACTAGTATCACCGAATTCAAATTTGTGAATGAAACGATTGTGTCAACAGCCCCTTCCCACCCGCGTGCAGCCAAAACAAGATGCTGTGGTCATCTACTGAGATAAAATATGGTTATCCGTAATAATGAAGGGTGAAATTAATTAATTTGGAATAATTATCAATTACCCAAGTAGTCTTCGGCATGTAAAAGCCTCATTTGAGGAAAATTTAAGTAATACTAAGCAATAGGGTTCAGCAACGAATTGCCTTACCACATACCGAATTTAGAAATAGCAGTCAAAGGGTTATAGCTATTTCTTCTACTAAAAAGGGAGATCTCAGTAAAAACAGCAATTGGAAGGCTGACACAAACAGGTAAGAGAGAATGAATTAACCGCAATCTATCAACATTTTTAAAGTTATCCACGGACGTACGTTTCGAAATCAAGTTTTAGGAAAGCATAAGAATTAAAATATTATATTAAATAATTCTATCTTACCGAAACTTCTTTTCTCTTCAGCGTGGAATACTATAATCATAAATGATTATATATGATTTTGAGATACTAGGAGGTACCACTCAACTCAGTATCAGAGCGAGCTAGAATCCTCAACTAGTATCACCGAATTCAAATTTGTGAATGAAACGATTGTGTCAACAGCCCCTTCCCACCCGCGTGCAGCCAAACAGATGCTGTGGTCATCTACTGAGATAAAATATGGTTATCCGTAATAATGAAGGGTGAAATAATTAATTTGGAATAATTATCAATTACACCAAGTAGTCTTCGGCATGTAAAAGCCTCATTGAGGAAAATTTAAGTAATACTAAGCAATAAGGGTTCAGCAACGAATTGCCTTACCACATACCGAATTTAGAAATAGCAGTCAAAGGGTTATAGCTATTTCTTCTACTAAAAAGGGAGATCTCAGTAAAAACAGCAATTGGAAGGCTGACACAAACAGGTAAGAGAGAATGAATTAACCGCAATCTATCAAACATGTTTCTTTTAAAGTAGAAGAAATAGCTATAACCCTTTGACTGCTATTTCTAAATTCGGTATGTGGTAAGGCAATTCGTTGCTGAACCCTTATTGCTTAGTATATATATATATATATATATATATATATATATATATATATATATATAGGCACAGGAGTGGCTGTGTGGTAAGAAGCTTACTTCCCACCACATGGTTTCCGGGTTCTGTCCCACTGTGTAGCACCTTGGGCAAGTATCTTCAACTATAGCCTCGGGCCGACAAAAGCTTTGTGAGTGGATTTGGTAGACACCTGTCGTGTATGTGTGTATGTGTGTGTGCGTGTGTTTCCCCCGCTATCACTTGACAACCGATGTTTGGTGTGTTTACGTCTCCATTACTTAGCGGTTCGGAAATGATGAGCATTAGAATAAGTTGTTGGTATACAAAGAATTAGTCCTGGGGTCGATTCGTTCGACTAAATGCGGTGTTCCAGCATAGCGGCAGTCAAATGACTGAAACAAGTAAAAGAATAAAAGTTATATATATATATACATATATACATGTGTGTATATGTGTATATATATGTATGCATGCATGCATGTATATATGTATGTATGTATGCATGTATGTATGTATGTATGTATGTATGTATGTATGTATGTATGTATGTATGTATGTATGTATGTATGTATGTATGTATTCATTTATGTGTGTGTATGCATGTCAGTCAATTTTGTCTTTGTTTCGTGCTTATCTCAAAACAAATCAGTATTTTTAAAAAAATCTAGAAGGTAGCCTTTCTGAAAGTCAAACACAAGTCCGTAACATAATGTCCACGTCTCGTAATAACCCGCTGGATCATAAGAACATAAGGACACCAACAAAAGGCCAATGGCACTCAGACTGTTACAGCCCATACCCGTCCAAGACATCCCATTCATGGGAGTTGAATTTAACACTACAAGCTAATGAAACAATCGTCAATTATGCATTGTTCCTGCTGCCTACAGCGTCAACATTATGAACCACTGCATAATTGATGAGCGGCAATTATCGCAAAAGCGTTGGAAAACATGGGGAAAAAAATTCCAGATGAACAAACCCCTAATAACATATTAATAGCGTTATTTTTGTTGTTTGTATCGAGGGATGGATTTTAGTCGTGTTCAACTTCTTCAAACATGACGATAACGACAAAGACGGCGACGTTAGTGCTGCTACTGCTGCTGCTGTGCTGTTATTGCTAACGTTGTTAATGCTGATACTGATGATGATGATGATGATGATGATGATGATGATGAGGATGATGATGATGACGATGACGATGACGACGATGACGACGACGATGACGATAATGATGGTGCTGGTGGTGGTGGTGGTGGTGGTTGTGATGATGATAATGATGACGATGATGATAGTGGCGGTGGTGGTGGAAGTGTCGGTGCTGATGGTCATGGTAATAATGATGATAGAGCGGTGGTGGCGGTGCTTGTGTTAATGATAACATTAATGACTGAAGTCGATGCTAATTTTCAATTTTATGATTGTATTCTTGCCGTTATTGTTATCATCATCATCATCATCATCATCATCATCATTATTATTATTATCGGCGGTGGTGGCAATTGTGGTGATTGTGGTGGTGGTGGTGGCGGCGGTGGTGGCGGCGGTGGTGGTGGTGGTGGTAGTAGTAGTAGTGGTGGTGTGGGATGTGCATGGTGGTAGGTAGCCTTAAAATTAATGACGATGAAGACAGCAATGATTATAGAGACGACGTTAGCGTTAGTGATAACCGTAGTTGTTTTCTGGTCGTTAAGGTAACTGTCGTTATTGTTGTTAATGGTGTTGTTTTGTTGTTGTTGCTTGCCGTTGCTGTTGCTACTGTTGAGCAAAGGTCAACTCTGATTGAACAAGAACTATGATCAAAGGCGTTCTAGCTAGAACCATCCCATTTTTTTTTACCATTTTTATTATTATTTCGTTTCCAGTTCTAATGCTTTTAGGACTACACTATTCAACGTTTCCTGCCTTCTTTTAAAGTCTGTTGAGTCTGATTTTGAAGGTGATTTAGATGTTATTTTAAGCAGGTTACCGATTATGTGGAAGTTCTTCCACGTCCAGTAGTTGCTGAGGTTTGCTTTTGCAATGGCGTGGATTATGATGGTGATGACGAAGATTGGGATGTTGACCGAAGTAAAATGTTAGTGGCGATGAGAATACCCTGAGATATTTTATCCTTATTTGCTGCTGTTACAGATTATCGTTGTTTTATGTAAAACCCCGCCACTGTCCACTGTATTGTACCCTATATGTCGGCCCTGTTGGCCAATAGGGCTAGACCGAGGAAGGGCGCTTGACACCTCGAGTGCCGTCAAGCGCCCACAACCCTCCCACAGTCGGGCAATGAGATCGATAGTAGTTCCACACTGGCGTTCTATAGAGGGTTTGTGAAGGAAAAGCGCGACGACGTTCTCGGGAAACTCCAGGCGTCAACGGGGATCAACTTACTGGTCTGTTTCGAAGAACTTTCGGGCCGGGACCTATGGATAACTTCCAGAAATCCCTCGCCTAGCAGTGTTACCATGGGGCGCTGCCTGTTCGGGATAAACTTTACGGGCACGGAAGTGTCCTTTAGCCGGGCCTTCCCGTGGTGCGCTCAGAGCGACGAAACCGTTCTGAACGCACTCATCCAGTGCCCGAGCACTGCTGATCTATGGGTTTATGTCGAACAGCTGCAGCTGGGTGTAGGACGGATCAGCTGAATCTACGGGGAAGATTGTTCCGCAGGCCCCCTTTAATCGGGAGGGGCTGGCAATTTTCATTTTTCTGGTGGCTATAGCAAAAGAGGTAATATAGTGGAATTGTTTGAAAGGGTTAAATTCAGATACTTTCCTCTTTGGCCAAGCCCTCGTCAACTTTTTCAAGTTTCACTTGAGAAGAAAATTTGACATTATCATTATTATTATTATTATTATTATTATTATTATTATTATTATTATTTTATTATTATTACTACACTATTTGGTTTCCCTTTAATTTAATCGAGTTGCATTCGGCTCTCAACCAGAGACGGCAATCTAGATTTTACACCTGTAGGTGCTAACAGGTGAGGTGCAATGAAATGAAAAGCTGATACCTAAGTATTAAAAAATGGTAACACTGAATAAGATTTAATTTACATAGAAAGGTTTAGTAGTAGTAGTAGTAGTAGTAGTAGTAGTAGTAGTAGTAGTAGTAGAAGTGGTGGTAGTGGTGGTGGTGGTGGTGGTGGTGGTGGTGGTGGTGGTGGTGGTGGTTGTGGTGGTGGTTGTGGTGGTGGTAGCAGTATCGCTATTATTTCTAATTTAGGAACAAGGCCACAGATATAGGTGGCGTATAATCGATTATACTGGCTACATTAGGAAATTCGTACGTATTTATTGACACCGGAAAGATGAAAATTGAAACGGATCTCCAATAGGTTTTAATACAGAAAGCACTATGCTGTTACTATTTATACATATATATACATGTATATATGAATATATACATATATATATGTATAATATATATATATATATATATATATATATATATATATATACACACATATACATATATGTATATATATATATATATATATATATATATATATACATGTATGTATATATGCATATATACATATATGTATGTATATATATATATATAATATATATATATATATATACATATAAATATGCATATATGTGTGTGTGCGCTTGTGTGTGTATGTATATATATATATAATATATATATATATATATATATATACACACACACATATAGTGTGTAGCACTCGCTTCAGCACTCTTCTGATCCTGCCACTCAACTTCGCTATTGCTCAATGATGATGATGATGATGATGGTGATGATAACAACAATAACAGGGATTGCAATACAGATGAAGAGCTTGCAGAAACAGCACTCTTTGGAACAGCTCGAATACCTCAGAGTTTGGGGTAGACGGAAACTGTTTAGAAGCCCATTGGGTAGATTGTAACCCTAAATGTACAGCCCATTATGACACCCTCATTCATACTGCTTCCGCCAAAGATTATGCTAAAGTTATGCATGTCTGGGAATAATCACGAGGGGATAATTCAGTTGATCAAACACCAGTATTTTCATCGTTAGATATCGAAGATACCCCGTCAATATTTTTAGAATGATGAATTGAAAGGAAACATTTCAAGGCTTTATTTGAAACAATTTTTACCTACAGAACCGAGAAGATAATCACTGGACATCGCTTTCTTTTAAAATTGGAGCTCATTGTCTAGAAAATAATAATATTATATTACGGATCGGATGATCTCATGCTTTATCACTGACAATATTTTATATTCAAAAAGATTATTTTAGATTGGACATAGTTTGAGGCAAAATATATCGCTACCCGCTCAAAACTACAGCAACAAGGTCTTAATATTTCGGGTGAATGGCAGAGAAATACAGTTGAAATTTAATTAGCGAGGAGCTTACCTATAAAACAGCTACCAAATGTACTTCATAACATACCAAACGGTTTTAAAAAAGAGAACTTTTAGCATGATGTAGTATTTTGACGGATGGTCGAAGCTTGCTCTATTATGGCTGACATAAAATAATAATAAATGCACACTTTTAAAGCCTAACCAGGCTCATAGGCCTGGTTTCCCGGTTTCTTTGGCGTATGTGTTCCCCAGCTGGACCATCGCAGCGTTACTCATTTTTGCCACCTGAGTGGACTGGAGCAACGTGAAATGAAGTGTTTTGCTCAAGAACACAACGCATCGCCCGGTCCAGGAATCGAAGCCAAAATCTTACGGTCGTGATGCTGACACCCTAACCACTAAGCCACGTGCCTCCACACATTGTGGCTGACATAGGGTGAAACAATAAAAACAACACCCGTCATATCGTAAACAAGATATAACAAGTAGGCCCCGTGAATATTTCACTGAATTAATGGAAAACGTATTGGGTCATTTCTGAAAACTTTATCCAAGAAACCTGAAACTGTGTTGTGTCTGTATCAAAGATTATCGTTCATCTGTTAATCATTGAAAAGCGAAGATAATTAGAATACGATAATTACTATTGCACTTTATATATACACGTCATATACTTTATACACAATTTTATAGATTTAATACACAACGCTCACCATCTTCTTCTCTCACTCCTCACCTTACCCTCCTTTTCTTGCTCCTTTTTCTTTCGCACTTCGCCTTTCCCTTCAACTAATCACATTAAAGCATTATAGACGGGCTGCGTAACGGAGCAAAACAAAATTAATTTTAAAAGATTACACATTTAACTTACCACCACCTCTCCCTCCACCCTTCCCTCTATTCTCCCTATCTCTCCTCCCCTCCCCTTCAACTAATCAAATGGAAGCGTTACGGACTGGCTAAGTAGCGGAGTGACAGACAAAATTATAATCAGATAAAAACATGAATGAAATATCGATAAACGTAATAAGTGAAGTGTAGCTTTCTATTATATAGGTTCGATTCATATTTAAATATTTAAAGTAATTTGTAGGTATTGAGTCATACACTTTTGTTTAATTCTCAAAGCTTGAAGTCCATATTCTTGAGACAGAAAGAGTAGTGTACCTACACACAAACAAATGGTTAGGGCAGATATGTTGAAAGAAAGATACACATATTATAAATATAGCATGCATATAAAAATGGCACGCGTTGTGTTAATGGACAATATTAACTGACTGTTGAGAGGAAATCATAGCGGAAGTGATTAAACTAAAAACAGAAGCGGGTAGTTTCTCTCTTAGCAACACTGACATTATAAATACCGCTTTCCCTTGCTTGTACAATTCCCGTCTTCCTCTTAGTGCTTTACCACTGTCGATATTTCTCAGAAATTTTTAGAAATCATTAAACACACAAAGATACAAACATAGACACGAATACACACATAAACACACACACACATATAAAAAGGTGTGTGTGCATGCATGCGGGTGTATCTATGTATGTATGTATGTATGTATGCGTGTGCATATATATATATATATAGAGAGAGAGAGGGGGGGGGGGAGAGGGAGAGAGAAAAACAGATAAAAAATAGATAAAAACTATGTATATATATGTATTATATATATATATATAGAGAGAGAGAGAGAGAGGAGGGAGAGAGGGAGAGAGAAAAACAGATAAAAAATAGATAAAACTATATATATATGTATTTGTATATATATATATATATATAATATATATATAGAGAGAGAGAGAGAGAGAGTGAGAGAAAGATAGATAATTAGATAGATAGATATATATAGATAGATAGATAGATAGATAGATAGATAGATAGATAGAGAGATATATAGATAGATAGATAGATATGGATATATATATATGTATGTGTGTGTAAATATACATATACATATATATATTCTACTTTCATAAGTTTTTATTTTCGATCTATTTATTTCGATAGTATAATGTTGCCGATGTTGTTGTAGCAGTGGTTGTTGTTATTAATATCTGTTACCGGAGTTGATACCTCACGATCTTTGCCTTTGTTCAAGTGCACCAAGCATATGATCTGGGCTATTATGGTTCCTAAGTTAGAAATTAATTTCTTACTTCGAAAATATAAAAAGATACATACTTACCTATATTTCTCTTATATATGTACATATATATGTACATGTGTATATATATTATATATATATATATAGATATATATATTGATTAGGTGTGTATATGCAACTTTATATGGAGATAGATACATAGACAGAAATTGATAGGTGTAAACATATATATGCATGTGTGTGCGTTTGTGTGACATTTATTTGTTTATTTGTAGGCGTATATATATATATATATATATATATATATATATAATATATATAGTATATATATATAAATCTATAGATATATATATTAATATTCTTACAGTAATATATATACATTGATAAGTATATATATACAAATATATATACACATATATATATATATATATATATATATATATATAATATATATATATATACATACATATATATACATATAAATATTCATATATATCTATATATATATATATATATATAGATATTAGATAGATAATAGATAGATAGATAGATATATAGATAGATATATAGATAGATAGATAGATAGATAGATAGATAGATAGATAGATAGACAGAGATAGATAGATGAATAAAGGCAATATATATCCATATATATACCATAATTACATATGTTTATCGATTTATCTCTGTCTTGATATATATATTATATATATATATATATCTATAATATATATATATATATATATATATATATATATATTATAATATATATATTATTATAAAAATTTATAAAAATATGGTAAAGTAAAAGAATTCACTTTACCACACACCGAACTTTTCAGAAATAGCAGCCAAAAATTTGGCTATTTCTTCAACTGCAAATAAAAGTCTCCAGACAATGCATACTCAGAAAAATAACTCACATAGGTATAAGGGAAAAACAGAAGATCACATCCATATACGATACCCGAGGACAGTCTGTTTCTGGATTTGTGGGTAAAACGCCACTTTTCCTTCATCAGCTCAGAGATTTCTTCTGATTTAGTTAGATTTGAAAATACTAAGAATCAAACATACCCGTCCGATATCTGTAACATCGGACAAACCATGCCAGACACCCAACTAGCGAATATTTGCTATATAATATATATATGTAAATGTATATTGATAGGTAGATAGGTGGATAGGGGGATAGATAGAGAGAGGGAGAGAGGGAATGATGATAGATACACGAATATGCGTCTACATATTGAGTTGTGTGTGTTTGTGCATGAATGTATGTATATATATGGCGGTGCTCCAGCATGGCAGTAACCTCAAGGCTGAAATATTAAGAAGAAAAAGAAAAGAATATATATGCGTGTAAGAACTCTCTTGGAGGGAAATTAAAATCCATTCATAAGATTTACCATAGGAGTGATTTCTCTCATCTATCGATTTTCATTTGGCATCTCATTATAGATATTTTGCTTATTTATCTATTGACTTCATTTACTTCTCTCTCTCTCCCTCTCTCTCTCTCTCTCTCTCTTCTTTCATGTCTCTGGTTATGTATATATGGAAAGAAAAATGAGTACATATACTTATATACTTATATAAATAGTTGTACTTTTGACCCTATATAGATATATATATATAGAGATAGATAGATAGATAGATAGATAGATAGACAGACAGACAGACAGACAGACAGACAGACAGACAGACAGACAGACAGACATAATAGGTAGATAGATAGACAGATAAATATAAACATATATATATATACATACATATATACATACACATATATATAAATATATACATATATATTTATATTATATATATGTGTATATATATATATATATATAATATATATATATATATATATATATATATATATATATATGTATATATAAAAATATACACAGGCACACACACACATATATATATACATACGTATGCATATATATATATGCGTGTGTGTGTTGTGTGTACATCTGCGTATATATTTACTTACTTCCCTACATACATACACATATATTATATATATTTATAATTATTTTTATATTATATATGTATAATATATGTTTATATTATATTGTATATATATATATATATATGAATATTATACACACGCACGCACACATAACATACAAATACACACACACACACACACACACACACACACATATATATATACGCATACAGGCGCACATACGCGCGTTTCTCTCCTCTTTTATACCCGCATCTTGTACTTTTTTTATTATGTGTGTAATTTTATGAGAATAATGTTATGGTGTGTTGCTGTGTTTATGTGTGAGGGGGTGTGTGTGCGTATGTGCATGTGCATGTACGTGTGTGTTTGTGTGAAACTGAAATACTATTTTTATATTTGAAAGTAGAAAGATAAATCTTTCGAATAGACACACCAATTTCTTTGCTTGTTTTTGTTTGATATGAGAAAGCAATCGAATCTTTTATATCGTATTCTCTTCGGTATGTGAACATTTTAAGTGTTATATTGCCAGTGACTGCTGGGACAGATAACAAGAGCAAATAAGTTGTTGATTAAATACTTCCCAAGAATTCTATCTAATACTTCCCAAAAAATCCATTAATTCAAAGGGACACACCACCGAAGACTCATTTTTCAGTTCAGTACATTGAAGAGAAGTTAATTTCTGAAAGCCAATACCTCTCCAAATTATATAAAGACGATACGAACTGGGCACTAAAAGCTTACGAATGAATTTCACTGCGCTTCCGTTGGTGCCAGGAACGGATTTACCAGCTTCAGGTATCTGTTATCTCTAAATACACAGTAATCCCTCGACTGTCGCGGGTGATACGTTCCAAAACCTCCCGCGATAGGTGAAAATCTTCGAAGTAGAACAGTACTGTACTGTATGTATTTTTTATCGTTTCTATAATCTGTATATATTTATTTTATTATAAATGCAAAACAACATCACACACTCGCCTCCCTAGTTTCGTTTTCCGTACAGTATGTGCGATTCTTTGTTTACTCATCTACAGTACAGTACGTATTTTCTGTTAATATATTTTGATTAATGTGTTTCATAGTGCAGTACTGTACTGTATTTTTACTTACCAGTTTCTTATTTTTATGTGTGAAAATGCTTATTTTACCACAGAAATAATTAAAATATAAAAAATATAAATACCTACTATCGTCCGCAGAAACCCGCGATATACTGAGGAGTTTGTGGTATAAATTTACATATATTAGCCAGAAAAATCCACGATGTAATGAGTGCGCGATTTATGAACCGCGATGTTCTGAGTGCGCGATTTATGAACCGCAATGTTCTGAGTGCGCGATGGGTGAACCGCCATATGGCAGGGGATAAATGTACTAAATATTTGAATAAGTATTTTGGTCATGAGCACAGTGCAACACCGTCGTACAGAAAACACAAATAGGATCCTAATACGTGACAGAAAAGAATAAGGGAAGATAATCGGGGTGATGACTTAATTAGACTTGGTGGATACAATGTGACTTGAAGATCATTATATTGATATATATTCAGTGTCTAATTGTCTGTCTATAACTGCACCCTCCTTGCTTATTTATTCATTCTTAGCACTTAATCCTCCGTAGTCAAGTAGGGTATTTTGCAGTGCAAGGCTAAATACGTATTTCATATATTTAGCATTAACAGAATTCATCTGACGTTGACCGTAGCCAGAACCAGTTATATTTTTATGCCACTGCTACTTACATTTAATTAGACTAGGGCTACATAGCAATTATATATTCAATTTATCAAACATCAACTTTTTTCTATTCTTCAATTAATGCGATTACGTTTTAAGTATCTCTTTTTCATGACTATATTCCATTTTACTCATTTCTTTGATCTCTTTCAATAAAAAAAAAGTTTGAATAAAATGCAACCTGCACACAGTCTAATCAGTGGTGGTTTTTGAAAACATTAAATAAATAATGGCTTTTCCACGAACTCAATATAGCATAAGTCCATGTTTTCTTAATTTCATTGGGATGATGGACATAGTTAATCATGGTTGGAGTCGTACTTACAATGTTAAGATATGAAACTAATTACGGCAGTTTATTTAGTTCGGTTCTCTACCGCGCTTACCGCTTTAGAAACTCAATAAATACATGAATAATAAAAATGTTCCATCATTTATTCATTACCTATGCAGTTTCTGTTTGTTTCATTAAGAAACAACAGCCCGAAAGATTATTCGAAATCATGACTCAATTAAAAGCTAGAAGGAATTAATGAAACGACATAGGAAACAAGAGCAAAGATCCATAACAAAGAAGAAGAAAATTACATTCCAAAATGTCGGATTGGTTGCTTTGTATTGTTGACAATATAAATGAGACAAGGCTATATGTACAGGCAATGGAATGAAATTGAAGACATTGGAATGGCTTACATTCACATTGATGATGTCGGGGAAAATTGTGGTTGCATAGTTGTCGGTACAGCGTACTATCAACAATTTCATGGGTTTTTACTACATTAATGAACGACAGGTCACGTAATATCTACTTCAGTGTAAACATGCTGTATGTAACTGGTGCAGTCGGAATGGTTGCGGATTGCTGATGTGATTCTTATTGCAGCTATGGTTGGAATGGTTGCTTTGGAAAGATAAATAATGAATTGTTTTTCAGCTAGTCTTTTGATCTTTTATTTTTAGCTGATCTTTTATTTATTTTTTTACCTTTTACACTCTGCAGCACTTGCAAGAAAGTCACGCGGAAAAATATTCACAAATGATCGGTGTGTGGGAACACACACGAGTATTTTGCCTTTGAGACATACTTAAGTTCGTCTGCGTAGAATTTAAAATAATCACTAATAAAGAGATGGGGTGTTTCTGGTTCCTTATTAATCAAAAAGTTGAACGGGTTTTTGATTACGTGGTTGGGTTAATGAGTACATACATATATGTACATGGAATCTTTTAGTGAATGTAAATGTCTTTAAGGTATTTATTATGCGTAAATATCTTATGTCTGTAGGTGTACACAATAAGTACATATGATTTTGTGTGCATGCTCAGCCGAGAAACTTAAAGAGAGAATCTTTGGAATGGTTTACAAATCCACGAATCCGCTAATCAATTGAATTGTCAGGGTACGAGTCGGTTTCTTGAAAGGCCCTAATATTTCAAGTTATGTAAAGCTGTTCTTATTAAGTGCAAAAGACCTATGACGACAAGAAGGTGATTGGAAGAAAGATCTGTAAGTTCGGCATTAGTTCACCATAGATAGTCTCATATTTAGATGATGCATTTACAGCCAACAAACAGCTGATTGCTGTATGTATGTATGTATGTATTATGTATGTATGTATGCATGTATGTATGTATGTATGTATGTATGTATGTATGTATGTATGTAGTATGTATGTATGTATGTATGTATGTATGTATGTATGTATGTATGTATGTATGTATGTATGTATGTATGTACTAATGTGTTTATACATAGGTAGTATACACACATGATTAAAATAATACATTATTAAAAGTATATATCAGAATCAGTCTAGGGAGCTTAACTATCTTTCAAAGATAGAATATGCCTCCAATATATATGTTACGTTATATTACAATTCGTCACAGAAGCAAAGACAGAATTTCAAATAACTAAATATCAAAATATTCAATGATGGTTCCAGCCTCAAGGAAATTGTTCCAATTATCCAGAAAACCAGATAGATACTCACGAGACTCAACAAAAAATGTTCAGCTTCTTTAAGAAGGTGTGTAATGCAGTAGTTGTAATACGTTCACTATTTCGTAGCCGGAAAATTGAGATCACGTAAAATGACTTCGCTGAACAACTGAAACTATTCGCGTTAACTCTAAATACAGCGACTGGAATAATACCCCAGTTACGATTTACTACACGGAGCCAAGCATTGAAGGTATGATCTACAAAGCATGAATCTGCCTATAGACACACACACACACACACACCACACACACACACACACATATATATATATATATATATATATATATATATATATATAATATAGGTGCAGGCGTTGTTGTGTTTCCCAACCACATGGTTCCGTGTTCAGTCCTACTGCGTGGTACGTTGGGCAAGTGTTTTCTATTATAGCCTCGGGTCAACCAGAACCTTGTGAGTGGATTTGGTAGACGGAAACTAAGAGAAGCCGTCGTGTATTTATATATGTGTGTGTGTGTGTGTCTTTGTGTCTGAGTTTGTTCCCCCATCACCGCTTCATAACTGGTTCTGGTGTTTGCATCCTCGTAACTTGGTAGTAGAATAAATACCAGGCTTACAAATAATAAATCCTTGGGCCGATTTCTTTGACTAAAAGGAGGTGCTCCAGCATGGCCCCAGTCAAATGACTGAAACAAATAAAAGAATAAAAGACTATATATATAACATATATATATTGGGAATAGGTTAGTAGTAAGGTAGACAGGTAAGTAGATAGCTATGTAGGTAGGTAGGTAGGTAAGTACGTACGTACGTACGTAGGTATGTAGGTACGTACGTAGATAGGTAGGTAAGTGGGTATGTATGTATGTATGTAGGTAGGTAGGTAGGTAGGTAGGTAGGTAGGTTGGTAGGCAGGTAGGCCGGTAGATATGCAAATGACTATTCATGCATGCATGTATGCATATGTCTGGTAATAGTGACGAATGCGAAACTTGGAAATCACTAACTTGTAAAAATCAACGTATGTTTGTGTGCGTGACCCCCTCCACATACACGCACGCACAAACACACACACACACACAAGCATATATATATGCTTGTGTATGTATGTGTGTGTATGTATGTGTGTGTGTGCGTGCCTGCATGCATACATACATACATATTGTGGTTAGTTTTCTTGTTCACCTTCCTTATCTTTTTTCTCCTCCATAAAGTAAGAGAAAATTTTGATGAAATAGACCAAGAGGAATATTACGTACATAAGTGAATACGTGATTGATATAGTGTGATATATTTTATGAGTGAACCAGCGTTGACTTGAATATATTAACGCTCATGTAGAAATATGTAGTGACCCATGGACTTTTATGATGATCTACAGGAGCCACTCATAAAATGTTTCTGTAATGTCTAAGGCTGCTTTAGACCCGATTGAATTTATTTTCCTTGATCCTATTCTCTCCGTAGACAACACTTCGTATTCATTGACAATCAAATGACTCCGTTTGTAACCTTTACTTGCCAATCAGCCTTTGATTAACCATCTATTCATTGGTAAAAGCTTTATGGTATTCGATCGAGCTTCTTTGCAAGCCTTGTCGGCTTTTGTAGATTTTAAATCAAAATGATTGATTGGAAATTGTTAAAGACATAATCATTTGGAATGAGAAATTTTTACGATATTTTTCTGCGTGTGAAGTCATTCCGAACTGGATAAGTGATATTATTAGGAACGGTGAGATATTAGATCGACTGCAAAGAGATGATTGGAATATCGGTAAAAATATCTTTAGTGAATGAGGGGAGGATATGGAAGATCAAACAGGTGAAAGACGTTTTTAAAATGAAATGCTGAAAGCAAAGTTGAAGCAATTCGCACGATTTATAATGGTTTATAATGGTTCAATGTCTAGACTCTGGCGCAAATATTCAATGAGATTCCGAAATATAACTTACATTGAATTAATAATTAAAAATATACTATTCTGCGTATATTAAATTTCAGATATCTATTTCAACTAGCAAGTCAAGTGTGTAAGAGTACTTTGAACATGGTTGCTAGAGTTAATGGAGGACAGTATTGTGAAGTTTATCTTTCAGCTAAGTTTTCCAGATTTAATGTGGAATGCATCATTTCAGCCAGTGTGGGTGTTAAAATTGGAACTTAGTAGCGCAAGTCAAGCTTCAGTTATGTCGGGTGGGAGAAGGTCCTGTTGTTCTGAACATACGCAAGCAGTTACAAGTTAACTGTCTTGAATACAATATGTAAAATCAGTAACAAATTATACATGTTAAAGTTGACAACCCAACATTTCAATGAGTCACCCAGCAGTGACTCTCAAATTGAGATAATTGTTTTTCAGACATATACGTTTAAATGACTCACGGATATCTCAGCCATAGATTAAGAACAACGCTACGCTAACGAGCTCGCAATGATAACAAAACATGTCTAAATTTAATATTATTCATTAACTAAAATTGTTTTTCCTCACCACATAAATATTTCTAGTTATCATCTTGATTCTTCCTGTATTGGAACTAATTTAACTACTGTACAAGTCTATTGTTTAACACGAAACAGATTTGGTATAAAGAAGAGATTTACACTGAATATTATTGGAGATAAATTCTTCCTAATTCTCAGAATTTATTTATTTATTTACGACAAAAGCGATATCTACTTTGTCGCTGCAGGAAACACAAGCTATAATTCTCTTCAGAAAGATATCATCTTAGTTATTCCTTTTTAAATTTCAAATTATATTGATAACATATGAATATAAATCAATAGTATTCACATAAAACAAAGCGGATGCTATATTGGCTAAATCATTACAGTATTACTCGATATTCCTTTGTCAATATAATGATTTTAGCATCTTCTAACAGTATCATTCTATTTATCGTTGCCAAACAGTATTGATATTAGCTGAGAAGATTCGAGTATTTAGTCCTTCAGCTCTCAACTATGTTTCCATCTAACCGTTAATGAAGACATCCTATCAAGTATACAAGTTTATCCATTAATTGAGGTCGCCCCTTTCGCTTTCAAATAGCCGTAGTAAATCAATAAGGAGACATCCGTGTGTCTCTTTCTGAAACTTACCCTCTGATCACTATTGAACTTTTTCTAGAGCCTACTTCATGGCAAGGCAAAGGTCACGCATCTTGCGACAAAAGCATGGCATTAGCTATTTTACTCGGTGCTTATTAAACATTTGTATGTACTCTTCTGGAGGAATTCAAACAGTTGCATTCACCCCGAAGAATTTTCTTTTGGGACACACATAGATATGCACACAGACATTTACAAACGTTGAAGGGAACACAGACACACAAACTCATACACGCATACACACCACAAACACAGTGAGGGCTACGTTCTCATATCACAGTTCTCTACGTGGCCTCGCAACCTACAAGCATCTCCGTGAAATCAGACCCTCTGTCTTTGGAAAGAAAAGAACAGAATGGATTTTTAAAAATGTAGTTTTTTTTTAATATACCCAATAAATACGGGATGGTCATAACTGGAATGCCTTTTAACATGTTTCATCTCTGTCCGATTAGACCTACCACTTCTGCTGCTGTTGTTGCTGCTGCTGCTACTACTACTACTACTATACTACTACTACTACTACTACTACTACTACTACTACACTTAAATAAGTAATCAGGGCACATTAGTTTCGAAGACTCAGATTAGATCAGATTAGTTATAGTTTGATAAGTGCCATACATGAAACTTTGACCCATTAGTCACTTTATAAATTCTACCGATTAAAAGCAATAAAATACCAATATATATGTATATATATATATATATATATATATATATATATATATATATATATATATATATACGTATGTATGTATATATATAGTATGTATGTATGTATGTATGTATGTATGTATGTATATATATATATATGTATATGTCTGTGTATGTGTGTGTGTTGTAGTAGTAGTAGTAGTAGTAGTAGTAGTAGTAGTAGTAGTAGTAGTAGTAGTAGTAGTATGCATATCATGTTTTATAGCGAGAAAGAAAAAGGAAAAGGCGGATGAACACCAAATGATTGATGGAGCTATATACGAAGGTCTTAGAATTTATGGATATGCGTATGTGTGTTTGTGCATGTGTGTGTGTATATGAGTGTGTGTGTGTGTGGTGAAAGTCTGTTGTGGGGAGATAGGAGCGAGTAAACGTATGTAAACATGAATATACATATATTTACGCATACGTGTGTATTCATGTCTTCGTGTACATAAAATATACTGAAATATGTCCGAAAATGTAACAGCATACATAAATATGCAAGTACATATATATGTATGTCTGCAGGTTTGAAAGAACATGACATTTTTGTTTATGTATATTTATATACATGTGTGTGTGCGTGTTAATGTGTGTGCGTATGTTTGTGCGTGTGTGTGTGGGTGTATTTGCGCGCGCTTGCAAGTAGCTGACTAGATAGATAAGTTTCTTTATTGGCCACACAGGGCTGCACACAGATGGGACAAATTACAAGGTAGAGCTTTTCTTTTGTGGGATGAAAAAAAAAAGAAAGTGGCGTAGGTTTTCGATCAAAAGGGATCGTAAAAGGGGAAAAGGAAAAAAAAGGGAAAAAAAGGAAAAGAAAAATAAAAAAGAAAAAAAGAGGAAAAAAAGGGGAAGAGGAAAAGAAAACGATCAATAGGGATTGTATATCACAGTGTCATGATGTACGATGTAAAGGGGGAAGCAGATAAGATTTATCCGTGGGAAGAAAAGCCTACGAAAAAGACCACGATAACTTCGGTCAATATTGTTATATGTTACCACATTTGTTTGCAAGTGGGTAACCCTCTGTTTTCAATTTCTGGATTCATAGGATTATGCTCAAGGTGGCTTCGTCATTCATACGTGCCATCCTTGCTACATTCACCCATCTTTTTTTAAAACATTCGCTAGACAAAACTTGCCTCTCTACTCTCACTTTCCTTTTCAAGTGGTACTTGAAGAAGTTGATGAGAGATTGACCAGAGAGGAAAGTGTTTGTCTCCAATCCTTTCAGACGCGTCTACCAGATACATTCTTTCGCCATAGCCACTAGGATGATGAAAATAGCTCTTCCTTCCTGTTTGAAGGAAGGAGGCGTGACAATATTGACGATAGACTCAGCTGATAAACTGACTTGTCCCACACGTGACAGCAGTTGTTCGACATAAGCCCACAAGTCGGAAATTGTTGGACACTGCACGAGTGCGTGCAGAACGGTTTCGTCGCTCTGACCGCATCTCGGGCAGGTCGAGAGCTTATCCCGAACGGGTAGCGCTTCTCGGTAGCACTGCCAGGCCAGGAATCTCTGGAAGTTGTCCATGGGCCCTGGCCCGAAAGTCGTCCCGAACAGGCGGGTCAGGTATTCCTCGTCGACGTCCAGGTTCGCCCCGAGCTCGTCGTCGTACCTCCCCTCCACTAATCCCCTATAGAAGATAGATAGATAGATAGATAGATAGATAGATAGATAGATAGATAGATAGATAGATAGATAGATAATAGATAGATAGATAGATAGATGGATGGATGGATATTATGTTATATGTATGTAATATATATATATATATATTTCGATGGCCGGATAACTGAAGAGATGGTGGCGTGGGTTTCCGCCCCGACATCCGAAACTCGGAGTTTTATCATGGCTACCGAATAATTGTCACATATTATATTTACAGATAAATTCCTCTGTTTACATAATATCGATATCTATTTCGTTCTTTTGTCTTACCATTTCTATCAATATATATATATATCTTTATATATATAAAACTGAGAATATGTGTCCGTCTGTCTGTCTGTGTGTTTCCCTAAAACTTGAGAACTACACAACCAATTTCATTCAAATTTTACACATGCCTTACTTAGGGTCCATGTAGTTTCATGGGCAATAAGAAATGTTCAACTTCTTGCCTAGAGCAAGCCCATAGCAATATCATATCTTCACTATTTCAGTATTACGTGTTAAAAGTGAAACAAAAATATTTCTCTATCTTATGTCAGATGCTTTCATTTTAACAATAAAAATAATAATAACAATTGAATTATATGTAGTAACTAATAATTATAATCGTAACATAACAAAAGTTAAAATAGCAATTGGTATAAAATTGCATCAATGATTTGAACTTGAATAAGTGGTTTCACATGAATGGGAATAAATTAAAAATAAAATTAGCGTGCAGAAATGGAATTGTCCAGATGGATAATAAAACATTTAATTAAAGAAAAGACTATTGTCTATAAAGTATACAATGTAGAGAAAAAAAGAAGAGCTAACAATTCCAGTCTGTTATATATTTTGAGTATTGTTATCACTAGCGATATCAAGATATAACTTTGTATTTTGCATTTTATGTGTAGATGTATATATATAGATGTACATGTAATATGTACACATATATATACACATATATACATGCACTAGCACTATGACCCGGCAACGACGGGTCTTTAATGCTAGTATATATATATATATATATATATATATATATATTCAGTGTAATACATACATGTTATTATCATGGAGATCCCACGGTAAATACGAAATTTTTAGATGGCTGGAAGTTTACAGAGAATCATAAAAATTAGTGTTACGTTTTGAAATTGCATATTCCGCATTACTTTCATTTTAAAATACCTTTCAGTTCTTCTGGATAACGCTGTAATTGAGGGAACATGGCTTCTCCATTCTCTCAATATTTCAGGTGTTAATTTATAAATCTAAGAGCTTGAGTGTTGATTACAGAGAATATTCGTGTCATTAACGTTTATGCTTTCCATTATATGTTAAGATTTTTCTGACCTTCTCTCACAGTTTCATTTCCTATTCTATCTCGAGCGCGCTTTCTTATCTGTTGTAAATAACTACTGTATTCTTTTTATTCATATTTTACCTCATAATCTGTCTATGATAAGTTTGTTGTTATAGCGAATATAACCCTTCATTTTACTGTTCTACCCATCGATGTATTTGGCAATGGGATAAAAACTGAAAACTAATATATTATTTTCTTATTAGTCACAAAAAAATATATTATCTGGGGCTTAAATTTTCCCTTCCCTCCCTCCTCTCTCTCTCTCTCTCTCTCTCTTCTCTCTCTCTCTCTCTCTCTCTCCTCTTTCTCTCTCTCTCTCTCTCTCTCTTCTCTCTCTCCTCTCTCTCTCTCTCTCTTTCTCTCCTCTCTCCTCTCTCTCTCTCTCTGCTTTGTTTTTTTAACTTGACTACCTGAACATTTCACCTCTGCCAACATAGTATTTCTAACTCTTTCTATATCACTCCCTCCAACAAATTTTTAGCCACGTAATAACTATTACTTACCTTCTACCATACGTCATTAACATCTATGTCCTACCTTTTTAATTTCCCTCTTCCAACTTTTCCTTCCCTCTTCGCCTCTCCGTTCACCTAACCACATGACAGCGTAACGCATTTGGTCTTAGCGCATTAATATATAGACTAGCAGTACCTGTGGAAATACCAGGTTTATTTTGAAAAATGTATGATGAAATGTTATGTTTTTCTGAACATCCGATTCTTGAGAAGATGTAAAAGGGGCAATCAATCAATATATCTTTCTACCATGTTCTACTTACATTTCGTTCAGTGTATGAATCTGTCTACTCTCTAACAATACAGATAAACTTTAAAACCAATTAACTAAAAAAAAAATAACAATAGGCGATACCCCAGCATGACATCAACCTCTGGGTTGCTATACCAAAAGGTAGAAGTAACATCCACAGCTATTCGCTATGATTATTTCTCTTTGGTTTAACTATGTGTCGATATATCTACCCACCCGTTTTTCTATCTTTTTAATCCGTCAACGAATCTATTTATCCACATTGATAGATCGACGGATTAAAGATATGGAAACTGTTGAAGAGCAAAACCTGTAACAACTAAACTCTTATTCTCATTGTCTGTTACATTATTCTATTATACTACGTTTAATCTTTTTTGAATATGTATGTATGTTTGTGCATGCATGTATGCATGTTTTCTTTGTGATTTGGGCAAAGACTTGAATAGCTTAATATACACCCATGTAAGAAATGTGTAGAATCTATGTCTAGTATACTTCCATACTCTCTGATGAGTAAAGTCCAGTTAGGCCTGTCGCGGGAATCCTTTCGTCATAAGTAAATGCACGGTGTACCATCTTCTTCATCATTATTATTTACGTTTATATATACATTATGCACACACACGCATACACACACACACACACACATATATATATATAATATATATATATATATATATATATATATATTTTTATTTATATATACATATATTTATTTATTTTCATAAATATATATGTGTATATAGAGAGAGAGTAGAAAACGAAGTTATTTTATTGAACACGGGTAGAAATATATTCTTATATATATATATATATATTCCTGTATATATCTGTGTGTGTGTGTGTGTGCATATATCTATATATACATATATATATATATATATATATATATATATAGAGAGAGAGAGAGAGAGAGAGAGAGAGAGTTAGATGTATGTATATATATATATATTTGAATATTTATATATATATACATACATCTATATATATATGTGTGTGTGTGTGTGTGTGTGTGTCTGTGTGTCTGTGTGTTTGTGTCTGTGTGTGTGTCTGTGTGTCTGTGTGTGCGTGTGTGTGTGTGTGTGTGTGTGCGTGTATGTATGTATGTCCGTACGTATTTGTAGATATATATTCAGAGAGACAGACAGAGAGGTAGATGTTTGTTAAATTTTTCTTTCTCAACACCTACAAATATTTAGTAAATATTTATGGAACCAAATGAAGCTGTCTCCGTATTTTATTGTAGTAATTTCTAACATTTCTATTATATTGTGTGTGTTGTTGCTGTTGAGAAAGATGATAACACAGACGTTGTATTTGTTCGGTTATTTTTATTATTCCTTATGTTGTTGCTGTTGTATTTAGTCTGTTTCTAGCACTACTTACTTATTATATTATCTACTATCATAAAAGTACATTGTTAGATGTTATTTATCCATTCTCAAGGAAATTTTCCTTCATAATTGAATCAGAAAATAGTCTGCTCAGAATATATGTGTATGTGTATGAGTCTATGAATGCAGGTATGGTTGTGTATGTATGAGTGTATGCCAGTGTGTATGTGTATATGTGCTTGCCTCTGTGTGTGTGTATGTGTGTGTTAATGTGTGAGCCTCTTACGCAGAATAATGATGAGGACAAATCCCTCCCTGCTTTTCTATTCAGAACACACTACGTTTTTAACTTTCTATCTAACCCTCAGCGACTAATATAATACGACTATATTAGATATATATGGAACTCAAAATCAATACGAAACAAAAAGAATAAAAATTCATTTCTTGTACCATAAACGCTTTCGTGCTGTTTATATTCATTTCTTTTGTGTTTTTATAAGGGTCTTCCTCTGTGTGTATATGTGAGATAATACATACATACATACATACATACATACATACATACATACATGCATATATATATATATACATGTGTGTATGTATATACACATACTAATATATATACACATACTAATATATATAGAGAGAATAAAGGGAGAGAGTGAAAGAGAGAGATAGCTAAATTCTTAAAGAAAGAGAGTGAAGTAGATATATAGATAGATAGATATGTTTCTTCACTGTTCATAACACACACAGGCACATACATACACACATAAACACATATGTATATATAAAGAGGGAGAGGAAGAGCGAAAGAAAGATAGATAAACACATATGTGTGTGTATGTATGTATGTATGTATGTATGTATGTATGTATGTATGTATGTATGTGTGTATGTATGTATGTGTGTATGTATGTATGTATGTATGTAGCATGCATGCATGTATGAACATGGTATAGTTATAAACAGGGAAAATTGTAGCCATTTCTCTGCAGATTGAACAAATGATGAACGCCCCAGCATGGCCCAGATGTGACTGAAAAGTAGAATCAATCAAAAACCTTAATCGATTTTCAGACCTTATTGGGTTCCACATCATTCTGAAAGTCTCCAGATAAACAAGCAGCTAAACTTTTTTATATACTCACCAAATGCAGCAGTTACTCTATGAAAGAGTCCCTAACTTCCATACAGAAAGAGTTTAACACTCTATAAATGCCAGTGACCTGTCAACGGTGATCTTAGTTCACATAGTATCAAGGTATGATATAATAAATATATAACGTATGGTATAATTATGTGTGTATGAGAAATGGGAGAAAATCAAGCAGACAACGAATGAAATATATGAACCACAATTTAAAGCCATTTCCCAAGAAGTACCAAAACAACGTCAGTCCAAGTTACGGCTGCATGAAGAATCTCGAGAGCCTAATAATGCATAAACTTTGATGGACCAACAGAAACATCTAAAATGCTGACTGTAACTTCAGGACAAAACCGAACAGTCTCCTTAAAAAAGAAATTCTTGACAAAAGCAATTATCTACAAAATGATGGTAAACATTTTCTTGATAGCATTCAAACAATTTTTTATTGTATGAAGGAAAATAGCTTTCAAATGTGTTAACATCATGGACAAGGAAAAAGGATATGCGCCTTCAAAAAAAGCGATGGGTTTGACTTTCTCGATATCAACGAGTCAATCAATGCACACAATGCATATAAGAACGAAGCGCCGATCAGATACTGCATATAAATACTATGTACATAAATATTATGCATTTAAGATACAGGGAATTGGATAAAAGATGAAATTCCTTTGCGAAAACAAATTCCTCCAGGAAGATTACCACAGCGGGATGATAATTTACTTGCTCTGCAGTTGTAAATATTAGGACCAACAGAAAATTTCGAAGACGCCGCTTCGTGGCTAGGAACGACCTTAATAACTCCAATAACATTTAAAATATTTCTTCGTTGTTATTCCATGTGACGATAATCTCCACCAAAAACAAACTAAAATAGTGGAAACTAAGTAATCTTTAATCCTTCTTATAATAGTATTAAGAGGGCGTATGTCCGTATGAGGTGACGGTTTTTGCAGTCTTTAAGCGATGTTTAAGAAAGAAATAAATGACTTTGTAGCCCCTCACAATTCAGTGTCAACTTCTTTAGCCATGATAAGTAATTTATTTTGCAACACCAGGGAAGGATTACTAAAGTATAGATAGATAGATAGATAGATAGATAGATAGATAGATAGATAGATAGTAGGATGTAGGTAGGTAGGTAGGTAGGTAGGTAGGTAGGTAGGTAGACAGATACATCCATACATATAGACAGACAGACATGCAGGCAGACAGGCGTGCAATCAGACAGACTGACATGCAGGCAGACATGCGTTGCAATCAGACAGATAGACAATATTTCAAGCTTACGGCCACAACATCGGAAGGAAATAAAAATCATTTTTTCATCTGCCGCTAAACAAAATACAGAATGACGAAGGCGGAAACAACTTCCTAAATTAAAGGTCGTCAAATTAATGTGTCTCGTTCCATTTATTTTTCACTTCTTGTAAAAATATCTTTATATATATATATATATATATGCTACATTAAAGAATGAATATATGACGTACTTTTCTGTGAAGATGCTTTTTTAAATACATTCTGTTTTTATTTGTGTCGATAAGTAAAATTAAGAAAAACATATACACGAATATCTTATACCTATGTGTCGAATGTTCCGAATTTATTACACACATGCATGCATACATACATACATATATACATACAGACATACAAACATACATACATGCATGCTTGCATACATACATACATATATACATACAGATATACAAACATACATACATGCATGCTTGCATACATACATATAGACATACATGCATATATATATATATATATATATATATGCTACATTAAAGAATGAATATATGACGTACTTTTCTGTGAAAATGCTTTTTTAAATACATTCTGTTTTTATTTGTGTCGATAAGTAAAATTAAGAAAAACATATACACGAATATCTTATACCTATGTGTCGAATGTTCCGAATTTATTACGCACATGCATGCATACATACATACATATATACATACATGCATATATATATATATATATATATACACACACATACATATATATACATACATATGCATATATGTGTGTGTGTGTGTGCGTGTGCGCGGGTATGTATATATGCACATGTATATGTACATGTGTATCGTTGCGTTTATATGTGGGTATACATGCATGTGTTTCACGCGAGTGTGAGTGAACATATGCATATAGGCACATGTACGTGGGTGTGCGTGCGTGCATGTGTATCTATGTACATGCGTGCATATGCAATTTCTATGCGCATTTTTTACTTTTTTACTTTCTCCTCTTCGGTTTTTTGCCCTTATTTAACGGTCATTTTAATAGGTTTTTTGTCTTAATAACGGTCACTCACATAGTAATTTCCCTTTGTTTAACGGTCATTTTCATAGCATTTTTTGATTATCTTGATAACTGACGAGATGCCGGAGCAGATTTCTGCCCCGACATCCGAAACTCGGAGTTTTATTATGGCAACCGAATAATTGTCACATATTATATTATAGATAAATTCCTCTATTTACATAATATCGAGGTCTCATTCATTCTTTTGTTGTCATACCATTGCTATTAATATATATATATATATATATGTAAATATATATGTGTGTGTGTGTGTGTGTGTATAATTAAAATTATACAAGTACATTGTTCGTTTGGATATATTTGAACATAGTAAATGTCATGCGTAGTTATGTAAACGTTTTTGTAGACCACAAGGGGCTTCCTTGAGCGTGGTGGTTTAGCTCAGTATTTTTTGTAAACATTTTTTGTAAACATTATACTGAGTGAATAGAAACAAGCGAAAATAAGAAAGTAGATTCAGTTTCAGGAAGCTTTCTATATTGAGATGGTTTGTATTCCACTCTTGTCACACACTCACGCAGATTCTACCTGAGAATTATTTTAAGAATACATATGGCTATGGAATACTTAACCGCTTACACTCGAATTCACCGATCAGGTAATTCAGTTGATATAAAAACTGAATACTCATTGTCGAAACCGACGGAGATCGATTTGTATTTCTATGAATAAATATGAAAGAAACCAATAAGTTTAGGCCATATCTAAGAGGTTACAAAGATTATGTCCAAATCTATAAAATAAGTGTTTGAGATTGGAACACAAACAGAATTATGCAAGTGGAAACTGGTAAAAATTTGATTCGCAATGCAAATGAGAAAGGAGTTCCTCAGAGAATCCTTGGAAAAGATCAAAATTAATTTAGTTAATATAAATACTGGATATTATTTGTATCGTCATACCTGTTATATTTGTTATAGCTGATTTATCAGACTATCATATTTTCTCATATAAATTATTCAGAAGTACCCTATCTAGTGAGTACTTACTTCTTTAAGACGATAGAAAAATATTTTTTTGTCTATTTCTAGAGAGTGAGACAGCAAATATCGGTTCTCTATTTCATTTGTAAATACGAGAGATTTCTGGGTTAGAACGAAATATAACAAGTTCAAGAATCAGTGAATATTATGTTTGCACGAGAGTATCAACAAAATATGTTAACGAGAAATTCGAGTGATTTATAGTTAGGATTAAAAAAAAAACATACCTCCTGAAGCAGTAAGACAGAGAACATATTTACAACCTTATAGAATATATATTTCAATTACCCACTCGACTTTGTTCTTGTCACTTTTGATTAAAACAAAGTCAACATAAAATCTAGTAGAGTTATGCTGGAATGTCTTCCAACCATATATATCTGGTGATATATAACAGTTCTTTTTCCTTTTTCTTTTTTGTTCTTTTTAAGCATAGTACATCAAGTATTACGTTATTGAAGGAGTACCACTTTATCTTTTTTAATACTTTGAGGAAATTTGGTTGTTATTTCTACCTAGTCCAGTGGCTGGACTATATATTGCGGTGAGCTGGCAGAAACGTTAGCACGCCTGGCTAAATACGTAGCCGTATTTCGTCTGCCGTTACGTTCTGAGTTCAAATTCCGCCGAGGTCGACTTTGCCTTTCATCCTTTCGGGAGTCGAGAAATTAAGTACCAGTTACGCACTGGGGTCGATGTAATTGACTTAATCCCTTTGTCTGTCTTTGTTTGTCCCCTCTATGTTTAGCCCGTTGTGTGTAGTAAAGAAATATATATATTTTCCGTGAATAATGTAGTAAGGCAGTTTAGTGATGATGAAAATATTTACCACATTTTACTCCAATATTTCTTATGAAATGATTGGTAAACGCTAGAATTATGTTAGAGTTATGAATACACACGACTTATTGTACTGTCTATTTTAATCATTGCAGGTCCGTTTAAATATATTTAACTATAATGACAGTGTCAAAGACAAAATCGAATCTGTTCAAGACGTCTTTTTTGTTTGTTTTTTTTTTATTTTCTCTTCCACCATATTGCGATTGTTCGTGCGTCTTACGTCTTGCTACTTCGACGTATCATGAGAACAAATTCCACATTTTATTCTAGGCACGTTTCACTAATAAAGGCAGCGAAACGGAAAATTTATCAAGATTTACATACATACAAACTCACGTATGCACAATCACAAACATGGGTGTATGTGTGTGTGCGTGTGTGTATACAAACATACGTGCATAGTCTAATATATACATATCTATCTATCTATCTATCTATATATATAATATATATATATATATATATATATATATTATATATATATATAATATATATATATATATATATATATATATACATATATGAGTGTGTATGTGTAATATACTATAGGTAGAAAGATTGATAGATTGATAGATGATAGATAGATAGATAAACAGATAGACAGACAGATAGATAGATAGATAGATAGATAGATAGATAGATAGATAGATAGATAGATAGATAGATAGATAGATAGATAGATAGATAGATTTTGTGTGGGCGCGTATCTGTCTCGTATGCGACTGCGTAAATGTTATTTTGCTGGTGAAGAATGTAGCAACCTATCAAGCACAATATATATGAGGGTGTTAGAACAAGTGGATAGACATAAAGTGTCTGAAACACGTCCGTCTCAGAACGTGTAGATTACTGTGTATGCGTGCAAATTTTGTTGCCAACATTAGTCAGCTTAACAACACAGAGAACCACAAGCTACACACAATCATACAACACATACATATACATCCACGCACACTCACACATACACTCGCACACAAATACACACTCTCTCTCACAAACACACACACACACATGAAGACGCATGCACACATGCAAGCTTATATATGTATATATTATATGTACCTCTGTTGTATGTATATGTGTGTATGTATGTATGTATGCATGTATGTATGTATGTATGTATGTATGTATGTATGTATGCATGTATGTATATGTGTATGCATATGTATGTATTATCTGTGGCCATGCTGGAGCGCCGCCTTTAGTCGAGGAAATCGACCCCAGGACTTATTCTTCGTAAGCCTAGTACTTATTCCATCGGTCTCTTTTGCCGAACCGCTAAGTTTCGAGGACATAAACACACCAGTTGGGGGGATAAACACAGACACACAAACATATACACACACACACACACACACACACACACATATATATATATATATATATATATATATATATATATATATATATATATATATATATATAGACATATATACCACAGGCTTCTTTCAGTTCTGTCTACCAAATCCACTCACAAAGCTTTGGTCGGCTCGAGGCTATAGTAGAAGGCGCTTGCCCAATGTGGTTCGTAAGTAAGCTACTTACCACACAGCCACTCCTACGCCTATATATAGTATGCAAACATATATACATATATATTTGTACACAGTTTATTGCATCGGCTTCACTGGCTTCGAAACAATGGAACATATTTTACAGGAAAATAACGAAATGCCCTTTTATAGGGTTGCAGCATTAATATTACCTCCATCAAAAGGCTAAGCTATGTATGTCGGGTTTGTATGAGTATTGGACCATATTTCTGTAGTTGTATGCTCACACATGGATACTTATGTATGTGAAATGTGGGTGAGGTTGTATGTGTGACTGTGTAAGGAAAAAGGACCCAAAGAGACGAAATCTATATATATAAAACTCTAGCTGTGTGAGTGTCTGTCCCCTTCGATTTAGATTCCTAACTCCTCCCACATTTTGCGGTGCAGTTTAACCAAAACCGGGTATCTTATAGTCGTGATTCATATCGAGCCCGTCTGACTATTAGCGCGCGTCAACGATGAGTCTACGATTTTAAAAATAATTTAACATCATTTTTTATTCCATTTTAATGCATAAAATGCATCGTGTGTCGATGGCGGCGGAGTTGGCGTCCACGCTCACAGCTGCACCTGTTTGCTTCTCCCCCTTCCCTCCCTCGTGAAGCTGTGGGGAAGGGAGTGTAAAGAAATCAACGTCGTAATGCGTTGTGAAGGAAACCAGCGTTCTTTTAGAACAACGACTTCATGGCTTGAAAACACCAAAACAAAAATGGCTAAGAAAGCCTGAATTTATAAGGGAAGTAACTCTCTAAAAATGCTTATATAGTTATTTCCCTTACAAACCCGAGCAACGCCGGGCGATACTGCTAGTAGTTATAAAGAAATACTTTTCACAATCTCACAACTCTTGTTTCATTCCCTATCATGGCTACTTGAACAATGTATTTTTTTTAGACTCGGGTTGACTCGAGCTATCTGGATGAATTTGTGAACGTAGAAACTGTATATAATCCCGTTGGTTAAATTGTGGTTGTATTTCAAAAGAATAGCCTTGTCGCACACTGCCATATTGATTCTACCTGACGATCACGTTAAACATTCACGTGACTGTGGAATACTCAGCCACTTACGTAGTAATTCAGTGAGCACATAATTCAGTCGATCAAACAACTGGATACTCATCGTGGAAACTGATGGTGATCAATTTTCTTGGACCAATTTCAGAAACTACAGTGATTCAAGTCAGCGTATCTATAGGTATGTAACGCTTTTCATCATTGATGGGTTAAATTAAGCCTGACCTGACGCCAAAAACAACGCCGAGCTAATGAGTAAAGCTTCATTTATTTACTTGATCTGCTAAATATAGCAAAGAATTTCTTTGAATAATACCCTTCCGCCTTAAAAATGGGGACCACAGTAGAGTATTTAGTCTTGGTAGAGAAGACGGATTCTCATTGCAAGAAGGCTTTTATAAAAAGTCAAAATAGAAAGAAGTTGCCTGATTTCCTTCAAATCTTTTAGAATGACGTCGTATTAAACAGAAATGACACATTTAGCAATACGGTCCCTAGTATGCAAAAAGATAAACAAAAGAGTTACGACTGAAACACCCTTGATTATAACTCTGCTCTATCAGGGATTACCTGATGCTAAACAACAACTAACGGAATTTCTATTTGACTAGCTGGCCTGCAAGAAATAGAAAGCTTCTCAAATCACATCCTTCTGCCTTAAATATAAAAGATGCATCAGAGAATGTAGCTTCTATATTATACACACTGACGAGTAGTCACGACTTGAAGCCTTTTTAGCACAAGACTCCAATCTAGGTTTATATGGGGATAAGCAACAACACTATACGAGTTTCGAGTCAGCGAAGAACATTCTACGTGAGTAGGCTTGATGTGAGTTAGAGAGCAGTATTGCTGCATGGTGACAATAAGAAACACGAGAGGAAACAGACGCAAGGCTAGTGATAAAAAGCATAAGAATAACTGAAAGAGGATGAAATCAGACGGATACAGGAAGAAAATGGAGAAAGGTTCGAGGAGGAATATTTATAAAAAAAAATTACTAAAAAGAAACAAGAACAAACCCCATCGTTTTTGACAGATACTGTGCTCGTATTTTTAATTAATAACTTTGATTTCAACATTTTGCAGACCTCCTGTCATTGCAATTGTACGTGCTAATGTACATACTGTTGTTTGTTTGATATTGTTTTTATTTTATCAAAACTTTTGTACTGACAATATGCAGATGAGTAATGGGTTATTATTCATTTTCTTTATTTTCTGTCCTTACTTATTTTGCTTTCATTAAGTCACTGCTTTAACATGTCGCAGACTATAGCGTTTTACTTTCATTTTTTCTTTTTTAGTCATATTTTTTATTATTTAGAAGAAGAATTCCTTTTCGGTTGTTTTGTTTGTGTTTTTCTTCTTCTTCCTCCAACACGTTTTGAAATAATTTCAACCGAACATCGAAGCAAACATATGTCATGAATCACACTACACTGTCTGCTGTATAACACGTTTGTTTGTTGGTTTTATTTTTCAATGAGTCTGGACACATTTCGGTGAATCATGAAACAGACGACAAATGCTAACGATTCAAAACAACGAAGACTTGGATTATTTTTTTACTCACGAAATAATTTTTGTTAATTAAGAAGAAAACAAACTTCTCGGTTTAGAATTAATTTATTTAAAATAGAAATTACTCGTAGTTGTTCTTTTATCAGTGTAATCATTGTTGCCTTCCTTTTCATTTTTTCATTTTATTATTACTACAAGAAATATTATTATTATTATTATATTATTATATTATTATTATTATTATTACTACTACTACTACTACTACTACTACTACTACTAATACTACTACTATACTACTACTACTACTACTACTACTACTACTACTACTACTACTACTACTATTATTATTATTATCATTATTATTATTATTATTATTATTATTATTATATTATTATTATTATATTATTATTATTATCATTATTATTATTATATATTATTATTATTATTATTATTAATATTATATTATTATTATTATTATTATTATTAAATTTGCTGTTAATGTCAGTATTGTTATTGTTGTTCGTATTTTTAGTTTTATACTGTTGTTTGTTTAACAGGAAATGTTGAACTTTCCAAAATTTTCGAGAAAATAGTTTACTGTTATGTTAATCTCTGCTTTATTGATTTCTTGATCATTCTTGCATAAATCGGAAAGTGAATATTGTGAAAAGAGATAACACGGATGCCTGTATTTCAGGTATTTTAATGGTTATGAATAGTGGAATACAGATAATCCTCCATATTGTTTTACACTGTTTCGTCAATAGTCAATGATAAAGAAAGTGAGCTTCTAAACGTGGCGAAGTAAGCAAGGAGATAGTCGGCTCATATGTTTTTCTTGTAAAATGTACGTTGAGGTCTAACGAAAGTAATGTCTCTGTCTGCACAAAGTTAGCTTTGTTAGATCAGTGGTTACGCAACAAGAGGACGAACTCTAGAGAACTGTTACTGAGAAACCTGAAAGAACTATGGTCATTATCAACCTATCTACCCACCTACTTTCTCTCTGCTTACCAACCAATCAACTTTCCTACATACATACATACATACATACATACATACACATACATACATACATAATACATACATACATACATACATACATGCATGCATACATACATACATACATTACATACATACACATACATACATACATACATACATACATTAATACATACATACATACATACATACATTTTTTTATTATTATGGCTGGCCCCTCATTATCGAGTATGGCCATTGCACGAAGCTTAACTGTTACTGGTTCTGTGATCGAATGTGACTTTTTAGCCTAGCTAAAGATCTACAATACATACATACATACATACATACATACATACATACATACATACATACATACATACATACATACATACATATGAAAAGAAGAAAAGAAAAGAATTATAATTTATCCAGCGATCATTGCCATTGGAATTATTGATGATATTTGAGTTCTTTTCATATGGGTAAAATAATGAATTTAGAACCATAGACCAGACATGCATACATACAATATCCCAGTAAAATATTGCACTCTTGCTTTCTTCGTTTCATACTTTTTGTCTGATCATTACTTTAAACCATGCAAAACTGGGAAAGGACTGGACTTTTATAAGACTAAATCGGCCTCGCTGAGAAGGAAGTATCCACAGGGTGTTTTTCTTCGCAGAAATGCTTTTTCTGTCGCTAGTGATGGCCTCTAGTTTTCAAATCCTGTTTGTCTCGTCTCTCTACCACTCAGGTACTCTCACACCCAACTCATTAGTTTTTTTTTTAGTTTGTTTTCATCTCTTGTTACGCTAATTTCCTCCTACACCCTTACCTCCATCCTCGCACAAACTAATATATGCAATCCTTCCTCCTCACAAAATCCTTCTCTGAAATATTTCGCATCTCTTTCATGCAGGTGTTGACCTGTTTAAATGAAACACTAACAGCATCAAGCTAATCAGACCTTCAAAGATCATGGCAGGGCCTCTTGTCCAGATTCAACCCGTAACGAATAGTTCTGTAATCCTACTACCATTAAATAAATCCATGCGTGTGTGTATGTATGTATGTGTGTGTGTGTGTGTGTGGTGTGTGTGTGTGTGTGTGTGTGTGTTGTGTGTGGTGTGTGTGTGTGTGTTGTGTGTGGTGTGTGTGTGTGTGTGTGTATACACGGGTAGTTGGGTAGTTGTGTTCTGTTTGATTTAATGTCAACTTTGATAATTAACCTTTTTTTGACACAATGCTCGAAAGACTACATGAACTAATACGACTTCCCTTCTTTAATAGACAATGGTTTGTTTAGCAAAAAATTCGTTTTTTTTAAAATTTATTCTGAGTCAGTGCATACTTAAAGATTCCTTCATTGATTCACGTATGTTATCCATATGTTTTGTTGTTACTGCTTCGTATTACATCAAACCACCGATCAGACACAGAATGCAGAGCATAGGTCTGCTTTTCCCTACCATGACCACCCCATCTTTTTTATGAAGTACATTGCGTGTAACTAGAAAATTACATTATCGAATTTGTTCTTCACATAAAGCCGAATGTGATTCAGAAGAGATTTGGCTGGTCTTTCCAGCAGGTGGTGGGACCACGTAGGTATGCTGTGATTATACTTTTGTACAGTTACTTTCCGCTTGAATTCCGTTCGTTGTTTTTTCTTTTTTTACTCATTTTAACTTCGTTTTAATCTATTCAGTAATACATTCAATTTTTCTTTCCTTCCTTTTTTTGTAATCTTGTGTTTTTCTAATAATGTTTCGTGTTGAAGGTTAACGTTGATTTTGTTTATTTTGGTACCTTGAATGGCACCTTCCGTGGAAATCAATGAAAACTATAAAATAAACGAGAACTATATGATTGCTTAGTGTTTGTTTGCTTGTCCTTCTTTCCTTGTTTATTGATGTTGTGTTGTTTTTATAGTTGTTTTTTTTTCTTTCTCATTTGTGTTTATTATTATCGTCATCATTATTGTTGTTGCTGTTCGTCTTGTAATATAATTCATCAAAAGAACAAAAATATGAAATATAACCATGATCAAACAAAAAAAAATTAAATTGTATAGAGAATTATTTTTTTTTAAAAAAAGGGCAAAAAGAGAAGAGGAAGAGATAGAGGAAAAACAGGTTAATTGCAAAATAGTTCAAACGATTAGATTCAATTATATGTTCCAGTCGCATAACTGCGCATTCCAACCACTAACTCCTAAATACACACATCAATCAAAGACTATCAGAAATTTGAAATCTTCCCCTTTAGCCAAATCTCAGCTTACTCCACTTCACTTCGACTATATCTTTTCTAATTCGTTAGGTGCAATGAAGGGTTTGTACAATTTTATGTATTTAAAAATTCCCAGTTGATCAGCAAAAAAAAAAGTCATTCTCTGCATCAAAAGTACTGTTTAGGGAACATTTTATTTTATTTAACTTTTAGAGCTTTGTGTAAAATATTTTTTGCTTTATATTTCTGATACGATTATATCATTATTATTATTGTTGTCATGGTGATGGAGTGATGATTTGGTATAAACGCTTGATTGCCCGATTAAATAAATTACACTATTTAGTTGTTTTATTTGTTTTAGTTTCTGTTTTGGTTTTATTTGTTTCCTCAAGTAGCGATCATGTTTCAATTCCCGGTTGAAATCAATTCGCACTACTAACGTTCAAGGAAAGAACATGGACAATACAACTTTCCAGCGACGCTTCCATGAAAAAGCATGACATATTTTTGTATTATCCAAAAAATACAAAAAGCTCCAGCAATGTTCTTTTGTTTTCTCACTTTCTTCCACAATACCGATTCGATTTCCTACTAAATTTAAGTGTGATACAGAAATCTTGGAGAAATCAAGAGTAACAGAATGGTCCATTTCGGTACTTCTCTTATCTAGCATTAAGAATTATCCATTGCTTGCGTGAGTAGGTTCCTAACCACTGACATCAAGTAAATCAAAAGCGTAGCAGGACAAAGGAAATGATGCATTAATCTCTCTATATATAAAGCTGAAGTTGTCTGTGTATGGCAGGTTTGGTAGCCTTCAACTAACACTATCTCCTCCGAGACTCTGCGGCACAAGTTGATCAAAATTGAGAGTATGATAGAAGAAGGCTTGATCTTCCTTCCGTAGAAGAAAAATTTCAAATCGGACCATGTTAACACCAAAAATTATTTACATCAAAAAGGTGCTTTTTCCCCCTGAAAATCCCTATTTTTTACGATTTTTTGACTGCTGTGTCGCCATTTTTCGGTGTATTTCAACCAGAAAAATGTTCACTTAAAGGAAATAACAAGCTAAATAATGCAAAATTTTACCTTTCAAAAATTCCAATTCTAAAGGGTCAAAACAAACCCGAGCAACGCCGGGCGATACTGCTAGTATATATAATAGACACACTAAAGAGAAATAGCAACGATTTGAACAACCACCACTATATACAAAGAAAGACATCCTTATAAAGAAAACCTGCAAATCCAAAATGTGCAAAACAATAAAGCTATACAATAGGTTGGTATAGGAATTATGCCACTTACTTTAAAGGTCAGGTTTAAAATTTTGACTCGAAACCTAACATAAGTATCTATCCATCAAATATTTCCTGAAATATTAATCAAAGCGACAAAATTGACACAGCATCAGGTAATCCCTGATAGAGCAGAGTTATAAATTGAACAATCATATGCCACCGCCAGTATCTAGAAATGACAGGGTAACAATATGTTTGGACAGGTTTATTCATAATGATAGACAATTAAGATCATCAATTTATATGTTAAAAACGATGAGTTATTGCAAGGAAAATCACAGCTAATGAAATTTCAAATGTTTGCGGATGAAAACATTTCCTTGAAAGGACAACTTAGAGAGACTGTCTGAATGAGAAAACTTAGGAAAGGAAATAAATAAATTGTTGAGGCTGAAAATTTAAACAACTCAGCTATGGTAAGAGCACTTGAGAGTTATAAAATGAAGGCAAATCGAGAGATAGACACAATATTCAGAATATCCGAAATAGGAAGAAGAGCACTAATAACACATACACAGAATAGCACTATTAGTCACAGCACAATAGATAGATAGATAGATAGATAGATAGATAGATAGATAGATAGATAGATAGATAGATAGATAGATAGATAGATAGATAGATAGATAGATAGAGAGAGAGAGAGAGATAGGAAGGTAGGTAGGTAGATAGATAGATAGATAGATAGAGATAGATAGATAGCTAGATAGATAGATAGATAGATAGATAGATAGATAGATAGATAGGAAGGTAGGTAGATAGATAGATAGATAGATAGATAGATAGATAGATAGATAGATAGATAGATAGATAGATAGATAGATAGATAGATAGATAGGCAGGAAGGTAGGTAGGTAGAGAAAATGCATACATACTTAAATACGTAAATTCATACATACATACATACACAAGCTTACATACATGCATACATAAATATATACATACATATGTACATATATACATTGCTATATACAGATAAAATATTTAAAATCCGTCGTATAACGACAAAAGTGTGAGTGAATCGTAATACACTCGATGCATGTGATGTAAAGCTGTTGATGCAGCTCTTACGGTATAACGTAACGGAACAATGAATTGATAGTCTTAGCAAGAGCTTAACAAACTCTAAAACTTCAATGTGTTGTAAAATCCAGTGGATCAGACACTACATAGAATAAGGAAGAGAAAGTGTATTGATATTTTTAAATAATGCATGCAAATATCTACCACTCTCAGAAGTTCAGATTTAAGTTTAGAGAATAACTACTTAAAGCATATGCAGACTATTGATATGGCCTGTCTGAGAATAACATCAAGGAAAAAAAGCAAGCGAAAAATAATAAGTATTAACTGTTAGTCTTTGAAATGGCAGAAAAGAGATTTTGAATTAGAGATTGTGCTAACGGCGATTGGTTGAATTGGCAAAAGAAATAACGCAAGTTGAAAGACAAATGAACAAGTTAATTAAATGGGCGATAACTATCGAAGTTGTTTTGGGCTAGATCAGAGCTGATGTAGCAGATATATGACCAAAAGCATTCGAGCCGTGACCATTTCATCTTATTTATATATATATATAGATAGATAGATAGATAGATAGATAGATAGATAGATAGATAGATAGATAGATAGATAGATAGATAGATAGATATAGATAGATAGATAGATAGATAGATAGATAGATAGATAGATAGATAGATATAGATACATACATACATACATACATACATACATACATACATACATACATACATATATACATACATACATTATTATGGCTGACTCCTCGTTATCGAGTATGGCCATTGCACGAAGCTTAACTGTTACTGGTGCTGTGATCGAATGTGACTTTTTAGCCCAGCTAAAGATCTACAATGTCTTGTACAAAATTAGCAACTAAGACCTTACTAGTCATAACCGGTTGTAGTTGTAACTGGGCTTCATGTACCTTTGCATGTCGTTTAAGTCCTCCTGCCGATTACACTCTCTTCCACATGCCCGACAGATATGATTAGTATGGTGTATTACACCACCATCAGTGGCCAGGTTGCACTCATCTGTCTTATTTTATGACTACGAAGATGACTCATGAGTCCAGCTTTACCGAGGCAGGGTCTTGCACAGACATTGCATGTCAGAATCAAAGGAAGACTCTTCCCTTCTGGAAGTGTAACAGCGTTGCCCTTCCTGACATCCCTCCTTACTTTCTCATGTGCAACTCGAGATTTCTCAAACGACATACATACATACATACATACATACATACATACATATATGTGTGGAGACGCAATGGCCCAGTGGTTAAGGCAGTGGACTCGCGGTCGTAGAATCGTAGTTTCAATTCCCAGCTTGGATGTTGTGAGTGTTTATTGAGCGAAAACACCGAAAGCTCTACGAGGCTCCGGCAGGGGGTGATGGCAAACCCTATTGTACTCTTTCACCCCGACTTTCTCTCATTCTTTCTTCCTGTTTCTTGTATTTCAAAGGAGCCAGCCTTGTCACGCCCTGTGTCACGCTGAATCTCCCCGAGAACTATGTTAAGGGTACACGTGTCTGTAAAGTGTTCAGCCACTTGCATATTAATTTCACAAGCAGGCTGTTCCGTTGATCGATGACCTGGGACCCACGTCATCGTAACCGACAGAGTGCCACGATATTATTGTGTGTGTGTGTGTGTGTGTGTGTGTGTGTGTGTGTGTGTGTGTGTTCGAGATTCTTTGACTCTGTATAGAAGAATCAATTTCATTGACTAATACACACACATATATGTGCTCGTGAGCCAGTGGGTGTGTATGTGTGTGTGTATGACTACATTATATAGGTTATTGTTTCTTTCTTTTTATCTTTTACGTGCTTCAGCCACTGGACTTCGGCCATGCTGGGGCACCGATATGAAAGCGTTTTTAGTCGAACAAATCAACTCAGTGTTGATGTTGTTAGTTTTTTGCTCTTTTTTTGCTTTCGTTTTTTGTTTGTTTGTTTTGTTTTGTTTTTGGTAGTCTAATACTTGTTCTATCGGTAACTGTTGCCAAGCTACTAAGTTATAAGGACTTGAACAAACCAACGCCGGTTGTCAAGCTGTGAGGTATTGACAAACACAGACACAAAGATACACATGGACATAGATATACCCACTTATATCTTCTGTATTTAATCATTTGATTTTTTTTTGTTTTTTATGTAACTACATGACGGTATTTCGTGTACCAAATTTATTCTTAAGGCATCATCTGGATTGGAACAATAGTAGAAGATACTTGCCCAGGGTGCCGTATGCTGAGAATAAACCAGAAACTTATAGTTACAAAGCGAGATTTTCAACCACTCAGCCGTGCCTGCGCTTGTATGTTGTATCTTCTACATCATTAAAATGAAAGTGTGCGATTTCTGAAAGATTAAGGTACTATTTCTAGCACGTCGAGTGTGCATATTGTTGGCTTATCTAAAGCCGCTTTAAAAGAATTTTATATACAGATGGTGTCGAGATATTTTGTCTGTAGGTTTTTGTATGTGCGTGTTTAAGTAAAACAATATTGACTTCAAATTTTAGCGCAAGACTAGTAATTCCTGGGGAAAGACTAAGTCGACCCCAGTTCTCAACTACTACTTATATTATCTACCCTAAAAGGATGAAAGGCAAAGACATCTTCGGCAGGATTTGAACTCAAAATGTAAAACCGGGCGAAATGGTGTTAAGCATTTCGCCCGGCATGCTAACGTTTTGGCCTGTACTTCGCCTTTGTAAGTGAAACAATATTGAGAAAGGTCTTGTCCGAATTTCTCTAAACAAATTTAACCTTATAGTCAGGCATAATTTGAGCTTACTGTAAATTGTTACTAGAAATAATAGCAATAAATATATTTTGACAAAATGTGGTAAATTATACAGCATTTGAAATGTAAAAATAATGTGATAGGCAGTAGGCAGATTTTTTTTATTATTTTGATTTTCATGCAAATATATTTAAAAAGGACAAAAATGGAGCGGTGATGTTTCGAAAATGTTTGAAAATGTTACCGATATAACACAACTTCGGCAAGAGATTTTTACAGATATGAAGAAACTTTGTAGGAATTCTATCAGGAAATTATAGACTTTACCATATTTATTTTTTTATATCGATTCCAATTTCATTTTTGCTTTTCATTTTTTTTTTTTTTTTGGTCTGTGTTTCTCTTGGTTTCTTTATCACATTGTTGTATTTCATGCTTTTCATACAGGGTTACTCTCTTCAAGTCATTATTTATTTATCCATTATTTATTTGCTCATTTGTTTATTTATCCATTTTAAACCACGACAGAACTGATATTTACATTGCTAAATCTTCCTGAATAAAGATATGTATGCATGTTTATAGACACCGCATATGTGTGTGTATGTGTATTTATGTATGTATATATATATATATATATACATACATATATATATTCATATATATGTATATAAATATATATGTATATAAATATATATACATATATATATATATATATGTATATATATGTATGTATATATGTTTGTGTGCATGCTTATATATATATATATATATATTTATATACATATAAATAAAATAAAATTATATATATGTATGCATGCATGCATATATGTATGTATGCATGTATACCATAAGAGGAGAGAGAAAGAAAGAAAGTGGGTGAGAGAAAAAGAGGACAGAGATTACAGATTAATATGCATGTATACGTTGATATGTGTTTAAACGTTTCTAAGTTTTCCACAGAAGCTTTCCCTATTCTCTCCATTTGAGCTGATAACAGTAAACTTTCTAGCGCTCTCACCATTCCGAGTTGTTATAATTGTATTTATAACTTTTTTAAATATTTTTTTTTATTTATACAATAATTTATATATTTTATAATTTTTTATTTTTTTTATTTTACTAGTTCGAAAATTTTCTATTGCTAAAACTGTCAGTGTTATCTTGAAAACTGTGATTGTGGGTGAATATCAACACAGCAACAAACTATCACAACTGCCAACATCAACCGCACCAATAGCATATACGTCAATACGAGTAATGGCAACGATTTTTTTTTCTCTTACATATTTTTGCTTGGCGTCATGCCAAGTTTTGTTGAAAAGTATCGGCATAATTAAATAAATTAACCGAGGTTTATTATTAAAACCTGAACGAGTAATTCAGGGAGTCGCTAAGTAATCTCTCCATCTGCTAGACATTCCAGTTAACTCTTTTGTTTTAAACGGAATTTATACTTTGCACAATATAATCATAGGTATGCTCTGAATGAATAAAAGACATGGTGGTTTTGTTTAGACTATACTTGAACATTAAAGTGCTTTGTTATGTCAGACTTCAACAATAACAATAACAATAACAACAGCATCATCTACAGCTTAATCCTGATCATCTGTTTCGGTTTAACTTGTGTTTCTTTTCGTCCATTTATTGTGAAGAGGGGTCGTTAAGCAACAGTCGTATTCTGAAACAAGCCACAATTTCTTTAGTCAGTATGATGACTAAGGTACGACTCTCTTCATTGCTTAGTTGGGAGGAAAGCAAAGTGCTCATGTCTCTTTAAAAAAGTTTCCGAGATTTGCTGGAATGAAAGAAGATACTATTAAACTGCTGACTTGACTCAAATCCTTGGGTGCATTTAGGGGAGTAAACTCCTCTAAGTGCACTCGAGGACTAGGAGCGGGTTTGAAATCAGAGCTCAAAGAGCTGGAATAAATACAGGAAAGCATCCCACCGACACGTTAAAGATTTCATCAGTCCACTGACCAAGACTGGCACGGTATTTATCGACACTGGAAACATGAAACGCAAAATTAATCTCAACGGTATTTGAACTCAGAATGTGAGGAGCCGGAATAAAATTCACAAAGCATTTCATCTGATGTGCTAACGACTCTTCCAATTAGCCACCTAATAACCTATTTATATGTTTTAGAGCGAAACGGTAAAGCGCTAGACAAAGTCATGTCTATAGTTAAACCTTGGGAAAGGCGGCGAGCTGGCAGAAACGTTAGCACGCCGGGCGAAATGCGTAGCCGTATTTCGTCTGTCGTTACGTTCCGAGTTCAAATTCCGCCGAGGTCGACTTTGCCTTTCATCCTTTCGGGGTCGATAAATTAAGTACCAGTTACGCACTGGCGGTCGATGTAATCGACTTAATCCCTTTGTCTGTCCTTGTTTGTCCCCTCTGTGTTTAGCCCCTTGTGGGTAGTAAAGAAATATATAGTTAAAACTTGGTTCATAGTTTGTTTGTTTTTGTATTGTTTTTGTTTTCTGTTGTTCACGCCATGTCCTGCAAAGACCATGAAGTTTGCTCAACCTCTTCTGATTGGCACTCGTGGGCTTCTATTTGGACTGAAAAATCCCGAGCTGGAAAGAGTTTGGGAAAAATTTCTCATGTGACTGTCAACGACAATATATTAGAATCTATTTTACAGTTGTCACTGCTCTCGCTGCTGCTTTTAGAATTGCACGCTTATACATACAGACAAATATAAGTGTGTGTGTGTGTGTGTGTGTGTGTGTGTGTATGTGTGTGTTTTGTATGTATATACATAAACTTGCAAATATGTGTATGCGTGTGCATATATGTGTGTGTGTGTGTGTGTGTGTATCCTAGTTTAACTCTTTGGATATTATCAGCTTTTCAGTTGCTGTTGCAGTTCCTGTTACAGCATATTTTTTTTTCTTTGTGAGTGCAGCTGTTGCTTCAAACATCGATCTTGTTTTCTTTGCTGCCGATGTTCTTATCGGATTTGTTTACATAATTCTCATTATTATTATTGGTTTTGTAGCTGATAAGTGTTCATGTTGTTGTTGTTGTTGTTTGTTTCTTGTTGTTGTTGTTGTCTTTGTTGCTGTGATGCTGCATTTAACGTTGTTGCCCACATTGCTATCTCCGCCATAACTGCCAGCATGGGAAACGCTTGCAAAAGGAAAATTCTCAAAACGACTTCCATATTGTTCTTTCGTGTAGAACTCTTCGCATCAAACTTGTCTTCTCTTTTCTCTATCTATCATGGAACTCATTTAAAGTTTTGCTGCGTCAAACATCTTTGGAGAATAAAGAAAAAAAAATCTAAATCAACCCATTATAAGGGTATATGACTTGCTTCAGTATTCTGTATATCTTTATCAAAATTTTCTATATGAAAAAATCATAGTTTCATCGCAAAGATATACATTTTACATAACTTTTATTTTCCTCCGTGTAGGATTCAACGTTAGTATGGCCATGCGTACGAAGATACAAATATGTGTCCATAGGCATACATACATAAATATACATTTACATATACATGTTCATACGTATATATAGGTATGTATGTATTTACATGCACACACACATACACCATACACACACATATATATATATAGATAGATAGATAGATAAATAGATAGATAGATAGATAGATAGATAGATAGATAGATAGATAGATAGATAGATAGATTTATAGATTTATATAAGTACATATACATACTCCCTATGATGGAGCTATCTTTTATAGTTAAAAGCTCCAATTCTTTTTTATCGTAAGATATCAAAGATTTAAACAGATGCGCATGCAAACGTACAGATATATATATATATATATATATATGGTTTGGTATATATGTTTGTTTGTATGTATGTACGTATGCATGTGTGTGTATATATTATATACATATATATATGTGTATATATATATATAATATATATATATATATATATGTATATATATATAATACATATATGTATGTATGTATGTATGTATGTATGTATGTATGTATGTATGTATGTATGTATGTATGTATGTATGCGTACACACATTTTTAGAAATGCAATCGCTGAAAAGAAGATTCAATATATGTCATGGAATATATTTGCTGAAATGTTATCACTCATTTCATAGCTGCTACGGATTTTTACACATAGATCACAATTCAACCTCCAAGTAAACACTGAAAACCATGATGGAAATAACTCTACATATTCCCTGGCTGTCACTATTTTGTAGATGATAAGTGGTGAGCTGCAGCCCCCATTGCTGATTCTGGAAATCAAAGTGAACTAATAAATACTCTTTGGCCCCGTACGGTTGTTTTTTTCCGAGAGATAAGGGGTATCTTTTCATATTTCCATTAAATGTTTTGACTTCAATAAAAGTTAGTATGTTTGGCATAAATTTGTCGTATTTTTTTTATCATTAAACTGCGGTCATGCTGGGGCACCACCGTGAATAATTTTTAACCGAATTAATTGACCCCCTCTCCCGGACCTATTTTTTTAGCTTAGTACTTATCCTATTCGTCTCTCTTGCCGAGCCGCTATGTCACGGAGACCTAAACACACCAACACCGTTTGTTAAGCGGTGAATGGAGACAAACACCGACACAAATACACACACACATACACACACACACACACACCACACATATATATATATATATATATATATATATATATAATATATAATATATATATATATATATATATATATGTACATTATGTGTGTGTGTGTGTGTGTGTGTGTGTGTGTACGTATATACGATGGGCTTCTTTCAGTTTCTGTCTACCAAATCCACTCACAAAGCTTTGGTCGGTAGTGTCTATTGTAGAAAAAATCTTGCCCAAGTTGCCCCGCAGTGGGGATGAACCTGAAACAATATGGTTAGGAAGCAAGCTTCTTCTTTCTTTATTGCCCACAAGGGGCTAAACATAGAGGGGACAAACAAAGGGATTAAGTCGATTACATCGACCCCAGTATGTAAAGGATGAAAGGCAAAGTCGACCTCGGAGGAATTTGAGCTCTGAACGTAACAGCAGATGAAATACCGCTTAAGCATTCCGCCCGGCGTGCTAACGTTTCTGCCAGCTCGCCGCAGTTTCTTACCACACACGGCACCTGCACCTTTGTTTACAACAGATCGAAATTTCCTAGCTTCTACACAGAGATAGTGGATGTTTGAATAAGATATTTGCTTTATCCAATAAGCACATCGAATATCGTTTTGCCTCATTGCTATCTTGATGCGTGATCGGCAAAAATTTGATATTTTTCTCACCTCATTTTCAAGAGATATTCTCCTTCTGTAATGTCGTTAACGGTTATAAACAACTTTTGCAAAGGAGTGTGGTGACGAAAGTTTCAAGCTATTGGTGTTATCAGATTAGGATTTTCATTGCCACGTCTTCTTCTGTAATTGTGCATTGAAGAACGGGTTAAGACAGAGTCGTGTTAGAATACATGCTACAATTGGTATGTGTGTGTGTGTGCTCACAAACACACATATACGCTTACACTCTGAATATGTGTATGTATGGTAAGTAGCTTACTTACGAACCACATGGTTCCGGGTTCAGTCCCGCTACGTGGCACCTTGGGCAAGTGTCTTCTACTATAGCCTCGGGCCGATCAAAGCCTTGTGTGTGGATTTAGTAGACGGAAGCTGAAAAATAGCCCGTTGTATATATATGTATATATATATATATGCATGTGTGTGTGTGTCCAACATCGCTTGACAACCGATTCTAGTGTGTTTACGTCGCCGTAACTTAGCGGTTCGTCAAAAGAGACCGATAGAATAAGTACTAGGCTTACAAAGTATAAATCCTGGGGTCGATCTGCTCGACTAAAGGCGGTGCTCCAGCATAGCCGCAGTCAAAATAACTGAAACAAGAAAAAGAGTAAAAGAGTCTATACATATACACATACATATATGAATAATGTTTGTAGCTCCTTCCATACCACTGTTTCATATTGGTCTCTACGAATTTCAGTACATTGGACTTCTGTAGTTCCTGTAGCAGGAGTGGAAGAAGAAGGCACAATAACAATGTCACATATGATATGTGACGCCACTACGACTTTGTTACCTCAAAAAGAAGTAGTATTTGCTAGTGTACTTTCTTTTGCTTTGTCTTTTTCCTCATTGCTGGTGTGGTTTGTGGTATGCTATTTCTCTGTTAAGCATAAATTGTGCGGTTTTCATTAACTATTTTATACGATCCCTTTGTCTAAGATAGACCATGCAATGCTGGAAAACTCATATTTTACTCTGTCAAATATGTTTCGAGAAAAAAAATTATGTTTTATTTCGTCTGTGGCAGTGTTTAAAATATCTTTGCTGCAATGATTGGCTCATAAATGAGTTTCGTTTTCCTTGATAGACACAATATTGCGAGCTTCTGTTTTTACTTCAAAGAATCTCTTCGGTCATGAATGACCAGTGGATTGTACAAAGAAAGTTCACGAGCAAGATTGTTTATGGCAGACCAGCAGTCACCCATGCATACCGGCCTCTCTTCTCCACGCCACCGATGTTATCCAAGAGAAAGGCAAAGGCCGATACAGCTTGGCAACAGTGACATCGCAACTCATTTCTACAAATGAGTGAACTGGAGCAACGTAAAATAAAGTGTCTTGAGCAAGACACTTTATTTCAGGTTGCTTGGTACGGGACTCAAACTCACCAACTCATCATTGTGAGTCCGACTCTCTAGCCACTGAGCCAGGCACCTTCACTCAGTTGTAGTAGCCTGACAGAATGCTTCTAGTCATATATTTAAGGGATATGACTCAATATATTGATAATTTTGGTCGTCGTTGGTTTATGTGTTTCCAGGGATTCTATTTATATCAAAAGAAATTACTCTTCTAACAAAAAGTATTAAGGAACACTTGACTTTTATATTGCTCCTGTTTTATTATTCATGAAGTTTGTTGTCTTTGTGGGAATGTTTGTTAAGGAGGAGAAGTGTTAACTATACAGCTATTAACGTCCTAGCTCAATGACAGATTGGACCAGATCGAATGTCTCTCTGGTGAATGCGTTTTAGTGTTTGTAGTTAGTGAATTATATGCTACTGTAGTGTTTGAAGTGGCTATATAGGAGAATGAAATACAACCCCGTTCAATCTACCGTTCTAGTTTATTCACGCCGTGGAGAAACTATATAAGTATTCGATGCTGTGTATGAATAAGTGTGAAAGTGCGTGTGTCTATGTGAATCATTATGTTTACAAGAAACGTGTATGCATGCTTATATAAATAAGTGTTGGTGCACAATTATGTATATATATATATGAAATCGTATTTCATGTGTGTACATTCATGCCTAAATAAACTCTATGTCCATGTAATAATATTTATCAAAGACTTTATATGTAAATATGCCTTTCTCGTAAGAAACATGTACTAACTTGTATAAGCATAAAGCCCTTTTTATCATTGATCTAATGCGCAAATCCATACATCTGCATGATTACCGAAAATATCTGAATTTGATTGATTATTTACTTAAAACTTTCATTCAGTTATTTTTTATATTTCAACAGGGAAGTCCGATGTGCCCCCTGAAGATTTTTCCGTATCTTCTGCTTGTCTCCGCCTTACACTTTTGGGACCAAGGGGCTGAGGCGTCGACACTGCATAAAAGTAAGTCAATCATTTTATTCTTTATGTTTCTTCATTTTCAGGTTCTTTATATTTTTTTAGTCTTGTATCTCGCTCTAGAAACTTAGAATGGCGAGAATTTCTGTAGCGCACATCTTATTTCCCTTATATTTATATTTTATGCTTCAAATCACCTTTGGCTGTTGAACGAGGGTATAGTGTAGAGATTATTTTCTACAAACAGGCGTAGGAGTAGTTGTGTGGTAAGTGGCTTGCTTACCAACCACATGGTTCTAGGTTTAGTCCCACTGCGTGGCACCTTGGGCAAATGTCTTCTACTATAGCCTTGTGAGTGGACTTGGTAGAAAGAAACTGGAAGAAGCCCGTCGTGTATATGTATGTGTATATATATATATATATGTGTGTTTGTGTGTTTGTTATCTGTGTTTGACCCCCCCCCCCGCCAATATCGCTTGACAACCGATGCTGGTGTGTTTACGTCACCGTAACTTAGCGGTTCGGAAAAAGAAACCGATAGAATAGGTACTAGGCTTACAAAGAATAAGTCCTGGGGTCGATTTGCTCGACTAAAGGCGGTGCTCCACCATGGCTGCAGACAAATGACTGAAACAAGTAAAAGAGTAAAAGAGTAATTTTTTTTTTTTTTTTAGTTCGCTTATCTTTGCGACCAAATACGGTTGGTTGATTCGATGAGGAGGTTCACCGACCTTCCGAATGCGATCGGTTGGTTTACAGTCATAGGTCTTTTGGTATATTTATAGTGTGGAAATTTAGCTGTGGATGACCATGTCTACCTAACCGTCATATTCTGAAAGTATTGGTCATGCTAAAGAGCAGAGAACTACATATCAGATAGGTTGTGGTGTCTGAATGTATGCGCAGATATATATACTCGTTTACTCTTCTACTTGTTTCAGTCATTTGACTGCGGCCATACAGGAGCACCGCCTTTAACTGATCGAGCAAATCGACCACAGGACTTATTCTTTGTAAGCCTAGTACTTATTCTATCGGTCTCTTTTGCCGAACCGCTAATGTTACGGGGTCGTAAACACACCAGCATCGGTTGTCTAGCAATGCTGGGGGACAAACACAGACACACAAACATACGTACACACGCACACACACACATATATAAGTATATACATATATACGACGGGCTTCTTTCAGTTTCCGTCTACCAAATCCACTCACAAGGCTTTGGTCGGCCCGATGCTATAATGGAAGAGACTTGCCCAAGGTGCCATGCAGTGGGATTGAACCCGAAACCATGTAGTTCCTAAGCAAGCTACTTACCACAGAGTCACTCCTGTGTGCGTATGTGAGTGTACATGTATGTATGCATATGCATATTTGCATGCATATATACATATATATATATATATATATATATATACATGCAATCTCACGCATACACGCACATGTATACATGTATATATATACGTGAGATTGCGTGTGTGTATATATAGATATATATATACATGCATGATTATATATATATATATATATATATATATATATTATATATATATATATATATATATAAAGTACAGAAGCCATCATAACATGGCTAACCACATAGGGGAGGGGTGTTACTGTAGCTTTAAAGTCCCAAGAGATCGTCTAAAGCCAACTGAGACGACGATCTCTTGGGGCTATAAAGCTACAGTAACACCCCCTCCCCTATGTGGTTAGCCATGTTATGATGGCTTCTATACTTTACATTATCGAGCGATTACCGTTTCAATCTCATTCTGAGATTTAATAATGCTATATATATATATATATATATATATATATATAAAACCACCTGACACCCACATCTACATATTTGAACTTCACGCTCGCGTCATCAGGGGTGATATGAATGTGCTTCATTTTCCGCGGAGCTGGGGTGGGGTGCTAGGAATACTAAATTTGGGATGTTATGATGTTGAATTACAATCTATGCAACAGAAAATGGAATTTAGATTGTCATATTTCCTGGAGCAGTAGCTTCTACACCGGAATTTCACGGCAAACTCACTTCTGGAAAAAAAGCATCATTCATACAGACTGTTGAAATATTTAGATGTGAAACTAAGCTGAGATTGAAACCGTTTCGGCTGAAAATGCTTATTTGTATCGCAGGATTACTTTCCTCCGAGACGATAACACACATTACAACTCCTACCATGGTTTACTTTAGAAACTTGTGAGGCTGCAAGCAAAATGAACGCTATGAATGACACAAGTGAAATTAAAGTGTTCACAAAGAATTTCTCACCTTTGTTGACCAGAGCGCTTGTTTCCTCCCGTCTACGTGACAGAGAGAAATCGTTTTCATACAAAAACACCTGAAACGATAGAATTGAACAACTTAACAAAGCAAAGTTACTCGTACACACACAAACACACGCATATATATATATATACACATATGTGTCTGTCTATATATATATACATAATGTGTGGATGTGTATATATATATATATGTGTGTGGTCGTGTGTATGTATGTATGTATGTATGTATGTATATATATATATAGATATATATATATATATATATATATATATATGCATTGATAGATACATACATATATATATTCATATACATATATATGTATATATATATACATTATATATATGCATATATATATATGCAATTATATATATATACATGTGTATATTATATATATATGTATATATTATATATGTATATATGTATATATATATATATATAATATATATATATATTATATATATATATGTATGTATATATATGTGTATATTATATATATATATATATATATATATATTATATATTCATATGTAGTATTTACACACGTCTGTGCAGGCTGTTTGTTCAGCTTGATTGTTTGTGTATGCGTTTCTCCTGTATATTGGATGATTTGTATCTGTTCGTATAGAATAGAAGCCGAAGTCAATGTCAAGAAGGTAAGCGATAGCTTAACCCTCTCCTTTTCTGTCTTTTAACAAACAATCATTTGCTACACACAAACTTTTAACCAAAGATAAATGTTTATAATGGATGAGATAGTATAAACAAGATTGTCTTTGGATTGAATCGAATGAACAACAGTGAACTTCCAAGCTGAAAATACTAAAACTCCAATAACGTGAATACAAAACAGCGGATACAAACCGTGCCTTTCTCGAAGCTTCACGCCAAACACAACGAGATTGTAAAATCAACATCTCTCTACTCCAATTTATATTCAATTACACACTCGTAAAAACACAAAGATACCACATGCAAACAGAGGCACACACAAGCACACATTATATAATATATATATATATATAATATATATATATATATATATATATATATATATATATATATATATAATATATATATATATATAATGTATGTAGTATATATATAATATATTATATAATTTATGTATATATATATATCATATACATATATGTATGTATGTAGTGTATGTATGATGTATGTATGTATGTATATATATGTATATGTATTATGTATGTTTATATGTATACCTTTTCACATACATATCAATCTGTCAGTAAATATTTATTTGAGAAAAGAAATCAATATTTATTTATTTCACACAAGAGTAATAAATATACGCTTTTCAATGTTTCCCGATGTATCTGATGTGTCACTCTTGCAGCGCTTGTTCTCCAGTGTGTCGGGAACAAGAACGTTCAGTGGAAGATAGATTTTTCTGGTTTTTAGCTTACTAGCTTGTTATAGAAATAGGAAATTTAGTCCCAAAACAACAGGAAAAGAGGCGAAATGATGTTTGACTATGAGAGTGTGGTAGACAAATTTATTGTG
>NC_043001.1:93115687-93125687 GCF_006345805.1 Octopus sinensis | reverse complement strand
TCCCATAGATTTAATAGAAATAGATTTGACTATGGAGACAAATGCAGCATATTTAGACGTTTACTTTGAATTCGTTTGCGATAAATCAGCGCATGCGAAAGTGTAGTTTTCAAGCTGGGGAAAGCAAGGTGTAACTGGAGCAATATATTTATAGGTCACATTCAGTTATTCGATCATCTGTTATCAGATGATAGAATCTTTGATGAAGGTTGGCCAAAATAACATCAAAAAGGCTAAGATGAATCCATCTTAAACGAAATATCAAGTCTGAGGTACGATACAAATACATTTTGGTTTATGTTTCTATATTATAAGAGGATTTAGAAACTAAAGAAGTTATGGCTTTGGTTGATGTGTGAAAGTGCCACCCATACTTTTTAAATAAAATTAAATAAAATAAGGATCAATTATAAGCCAAATTAATGTGTTCAATAAAATTAGTTGGGAGCTTAATGGTAGATGATGACCGATAACGATAGTGACATCTCCACAATTGTAGAGTCATCACAATGCACCATTTGAAGTCCTGTTATATAGCTGGTATTTAGTTTCGGATTCTTGGATTTTACATGGATATGTGTTGAATGTGCTTCTGAATACGTGGCTAAAGTATTACATATCCGGAACATATGCCGTCTACTTCTCTCAACTAGACAATTTGTCACAAATTCAATGAAGGAGTAAAACACGGTACACAGCAACCCTCTTAAAAGAAAATAAACACAGGCGATGGAGTGGCTGTGTGGTAAGTAGCTTGCTTACCAACCACACGGTTCCAGGTTGAGTCCCACTGCGTAGCACCTTGGGCAAGTGTCTTCTACTATAGCCTCGGGCCGACCAAAGCCTTGTGACTGGATTTGGTAGACAGAAACTGAAAGAAGCCTGTCGAATATATGTATGTATACATATATATATATGTGTTGTGTGTGTGTGTGTGTGTGTGTGTGTGTGTGTGTGTGTGTGTGTGTGTGTGTGTATGTTTGTGTGTCTGTGTTTGTCCCCCCAACATCGCTTGACAACCGATGCTGGTGAGTTTAGGTCCCCGTAACTTAGTGGTTATGCAAAAGAAACCCGATAAAATAAGTACTAGGTTTACAAAGAATAAGTCCTGGGGTCGATATGCTCGACTAAAAGGCAGTGCCCCAGCATGGTCACAGTCGAATGACTGAAACAAGTAAAAGAGTAAAAGAGTAAAATAATTGTTTCATCATTCTCTTTTAGTTGATAGTTTAACGATTCTAACCACCTGAGTATTTCCCATTTACTTGATGAGTCTACGATTTGTTAACAGTAAAATGATACAAAATGAACAGAAGGCAATCACAAGAGGATTTAAGACAACAGAAAACAAGTTAAAAGCATAAGAATAAAACAAATTGTGTGGGAACTAGTGTATGGCGTTTGCTTTTTGAAGCTGCTAATTTATCGATACTATCACCATTCCTTAGTAACAAACGATAGTTTTGTTACTTAGATACCACTGTTTATCTCCTTAATTTCTCGTTATTAAATCTTTCCCAGGGAATTCTTCACTTTTAAATCTTACGTTCCCAGCAAGTAATCAACAACAAAGAATTCCAATAAATGGTACAAAATGCAGTTATCGCTCTTACATTCATCTCACCTTTAGTTTTGTGTGCGTGCACGCATTAGCTTGCGATGGTGTATACGTGTGTGTGTATGTGCATGTGCATGTGTGTGTGTTGTGTGTGTACGATTTTCCCTATTTATTCTTTTATTATTTTACTTGTTTCATTCATTTCACTACAGCCATGCTGGAGCACCGTCTTGAAGAGTTTTAGTCGAACACATCGACCCCAGGACCTATAACTTCTAAGCCTAGTACTTATTATATTCTTTTGACGAACAGCTAAGTTACGGCGACGGAACTCACCGTCACCGCTCGTCAAGCGGTGGTGGAGGACAAACACAGACAGAAAGCTACACACACATAGATATATACATGTGTGTATGTGTGTGTGTGTGTGTGTGTGTGTGTGTGTGTGTGTGTGTGTGTGTGTGTGTGTGTGTGTATCCACGTTGGTGTCTTTTTCTAGGATGATTTATCTGGAAAGTTATTGTATGAGAACATATGTATGCGAACGCAGGTGCGTTATGTTTGTTTATATATAAACGTATATATATATATATATATATATATATATATATTTCTTTACTACCCACAAGGGGCTAAACATAGAGGGGACAAACAAGGACAGACATAGGGATTAAGTCGATTACATCGACCCCAGTGCGAAACTGGTACTTAATTTATCGACCCCCGAAAGGATGAAAGGCAAAGTCGACCTCGGCGGAATTTGAACTCAGAACGTAACGGCAGCCGAAATACGGCTACGCATTTCGCCCGGTGTGCTAACGTGTCTGCCAGCTCGCCGCCTTTTGTATATATATATATATGTGTGTGTGTGTGTGTGTGTATGTATGTATGTATGTGTATGTTCGTGTGTGTATGCCTTCACACATACACCAAACATACACACACACACACACACACACACACACTCACACACACTCACACACACACACACACACACAACACACACACACACACACACGATATATATATATATATATATATATATATATATATACAGACACAGGGAAAGGCAAAAAGTAGTTAAAACATCAAAACACAATAGATAAATAGCACAGCACGATGATAAATATTGTAGTGTAACAAAAGAATAAGAGGAAAAGAATATTTGTAACTTCTCGGACGTTAGTGTTTCATCTGCAAAAAAATGAGAGAGAATACGAAGAGCAAATATAAGGAGGAAACGAGATAGAGACAGAGAGAAAGGAAAAGTTTTTTAAGAAGTAGGGAAGCAGGAAAGAGTGTTTTGTTCTTTTCTTTTTCTTTTTTTTTTTTTTTTTGCTCAGAATATCAAATACTATTGGAGTAGCATCAGAAAGAAAGGGAGCATGGGTATTTATGTAGGTAACTTCCTAAAATTGCGCCTATGTGAGTGCATGACACATCTGAAAATGTTCATGCCTGAGTGCAGGTTAGGTTTGTGCTTATATCTGTACAGTATAAGCGCATAGAAATATGTGAGAATGTGTTTTGGTGTGTGTTTGATTCTATATGTTTAGGTGTAGTTTAGGTATGGATATAGGTTTCTGTATGTGAGGGATATACCGTATTTTAACCTGTATTTGGAACCCCCTAATTCGGGGGCTTAAAATATGGAAAAAAAAGGCTTTGTAAGGGATTATTATTCAATCCATGTATAACAAACTCCCTTGTTTTCTTAACCTAATCTTTGACAAAAATGTGTTCCTTATACACGTTAAAATATGGTATATATATATATATATATATGTATGTGTGTGTGTGTGTGTTGTGTGTGTGTGTCTGCGAAGTGGTAGAGCTGTTGAACAGAATGCTTTACTGTATTTATACCAACGCTCAGCGCTCCGAGTTCAAAACCCAACGAGGTGAACTTTGATTCTAGTCTGTTTTGCAGACAGCAAAAATGCATCTGTTCCGGCTGTTTGTATTACGCAGCGATACTTGTAGCAAGCAGTATCATCCCAAATGGGTGTTATTTACTTTGCCAGACTCCCTCGAAATATCCTGCTCAAACCTTGGCCTTCACTGGCAGATCCCCTACATACAGTAATATATATTAATATATACACCAGCATACATGCATTCATCAGTTTGACTGATTTTCTGTCTGGCATTTGGGTCGGCTAGCTGCCGCTGATGATCCACGATGCGGTGAAATTACGTGATACTGTAGTGCTTTCTGCCGATGCAATGATGGAATTTCGTCAACCAATAACCGACGTTCGATGTCTTTTAACATTTGTTGTCTAAGCGAAACGATTTATGGTGACATTTACTCCAATCTAAGGCGTTATAATCAGCACATCCAAGTTAAGTTGGCTATGTTAATGAACATTCGTTACAAAAGCTGCTTCTGTCGCTAACAGCTAATATATGTATGTGTGTAATTATGTTAGTATACACACGCACACAAAAGCCGCTACGTTTGTGGATGTGCATATATATATATGCATGCATGCAGAGACAGTTGGAGATAGAGATCTTCGTTTGCAGATATACGCTAAAGGGGAATACGTTCATGGAGGGGAATTGGGCCAATATTCCTGATTGTAAGTCAAGTGAAATTATGTAAATGAGGAATGAAACCCACTTACAGCACCATATGACTTGGAGCTAATGTCTTACTCAGCAGTGCTGGTTATATACAATGCTGGTTATATTTATCATATTGTTACAAAGCAACACATTCATAAAGAAAGACAGAGTCTATTAAATCTGTCACATGGCATGTGTCCATCCATTATTTTATCAGAGACAAAAGGATTAAATGCAATAGCTACAACTCACCCTCGGGATTTGAACTCAGTATGTAAAGCTATAAAACTAAACACAGCAACGTTACATTTCCGCCGTGTCGCTGGCCTTTTCACACAATCACTCTTTAAATAAATGATTAACCTTTTTTTTTAATAATGTATACCATTGTTAATGGAAAATAACTTCCACCAGGAATTGGAAGCCCTGAGTAAGACGATGATTCGTCAGGATGATGTCGAGTGACGTCATATTTTTAGATGACATTGATGACATTAAGCCATACACTTTTTGTTGTCTGTATAAAGTTTCAGCTGCAAAATACTGCCTTGCTGGTTGTCCACTGAGAATTTGGTCTGTGTGTGTGGGTGTGCGTGTGCATGTAGTGCAATATATAAAGGTGCCTGGTACAGAGGTTACAACGCCGAGCTTACAACCGTGAGGTTGTGAGTTCGAATTCCGGACAGGGTTGTGTGTTGTATTCTCGAGCAAAACAATTTTATTTCTCGTTGCTCCAGTTCGGTCAGCTGTAGAAATGAGTTGCGATGTTACTGGTTCCAAGTTCTATCAGCCTTAGCTTTCCATTGGACAACATCGGTGGCGTGGAAATGGAAGACTGGTATGCACAGGCGACTGCTGGTCTTCCACAGATAGCCTTGCCAAGACTTGTGCCTCGCAAAAGAAATTTCTAAGTGCAATCCCATGATCAATCGAGACAGAAGGGATCTTCCCTCTTAAGTGCAATATAGGGATTCGCAGAATCACGTGGCTATCACGAAAAGCTCCTCTATATCCGCGTAGATATGTATCATTTTAAATATATATATATATATATATATATTATATATATATATATATATATATATATATATATATATATATATGTGCAGAAAAGTGGGTGATTAAAAGAATACTTCTGTAGCCAAATAATATATGGGTGTTTTGTACAATTTTTGTGGGTTACATGTAGTTTTAAACGTGAACATTGTATTAAAATAAATGCCACTGAAAATTGGCAGAACCTACCCGTTATTAGATTCAGTATATGTATAAAAACAAGGTAATCATGACCAAATAGATATTAAATTTCCAGCACACTATTTGAAATGATTACAAGGACTTACTCAATAATAAGTGAGGACTAACTAAAAAAGGATGACTATTTCATATATATATATATGTAAAGCTGAAAAACAACTTTCACTAAATCTGTTTACGATAGTGTGTAGTAATACCCGAAGCGCTTTGAATGATAGTCAATCGCAAAAGGCCATTTTCAGATTTAACTGCACACATCAAGCAGTATGCACGAATTTTGGAAGAACTCGACATTAAAGTGGTGAATCGAGCGGGTTGGTTAGATATTTAATTCTAAAATTGTTTATGAATATTACATAAGTATGAGCATGCTTGTATATACTTTTCTCAATATATATATTAATTCTATATATAATATATATATATATATTATTTATTCATATATATATACACACATATAATATAATATAATAAGTGTAATTTTATACATATAAAGACATATAGATACACACACACAGATACACACACACAGATACACACACAGAAATATATTTGTACATACATACATACATACATACATACATACATACATACATACATACATATATACATACATATAATTCGCTATTTAAATGCCTCTACGCTTTTAACCTTTTCAATGAGATTGAATTGCTGAATCTTCTATATGGACCTGAAATATCACATTAAGCCTGAATATATTATCACATTCTCTTTTCACTTTATTAGAATCATGAGGATGGTTGCTTTGTGGGGGATAAAACGATGAAGCGATTGAAATTGAGAACAGACAACTAGAAAATAAATGATTACATATATATACATACATATACATATATATAATATATATATATATATATATATATATATATATATATATATATATATATTATATATATATATTATATATATATATATACGCATATGTAAGCACATACATATATACGTAAATATATATATATATATATATATATCATTTTGATAGATATGGACATAGAAATGGAAATATATAAATATAGGTATAAATATATTGATGTATATGACGTATGTACAGACACAGAACCGTTTTCTATTCAGTATTTGCGGCAATTGAAATCACTGCATCATACAACTCTGCGTCTTATCATTTCAATCAAGTATTGAAATAAATTACTCAAAATATGAAAACAATATATATACACACACATATATATATATATATATATATATGCATATACATATCCTCACACATGCATACACAAACGCATACACACACACACACACACACGCACACACACATATGTATTGGTATATATCACTACTACATATATATATATATATATTTATGTATATATCTATATATTACTATATACAGTGCACACTTTAACATATATCATTATATATACAAGTATGTGTATGTGAATGCGTGTTTGTGTTTGTGTGATTGTGTGTTCGCGCGTGCGTGCGTATCTGTGTGTCTGCATGAAAGTATATGTATGCATGCGTATATATTTTTGAAGAAATAGTTTAGTGTAAATGTGTAAATGCTTAAATGTCTAAAATATGATAATTTGTGTTTATATATATACATACATATACAATATACATATATATGTGCATATATATACATATATATATATATATATATATATATATATAATATATATATATATATATATTTCTATGTATATGTATACGCGTGTTTATATACATATATGCACACATATAAATATTGTATGTGTATATTCACCTATATGTACATATGCATGAATGTACGTATGTGTGGAGTATATATATATATATATATTATATAATATATATATATACATGTATAAAAATCATATACACACATATATACACATACAAACACAAGTACTTTTGATTATAAAATTACTTGATTATTGACAGTTTTTAACATCGTCAGATCAAAAAGAGCGTTAGCGATCTCTTTAACATCACTGTTTTCTAAATCTTTAGAAATTGGTGAGACTCTACCTCTTAACACATCTTTCTTTCATTATGATTTTGGTTCAATCATTTCTCTCATTTCTATATTTTCCGTTTTATTGTATTTTTCAGTTATTAGTTATTATTTTCCTGTATATTTTATTTTGCTTTCTTCAATCATGTACGCTTATTTATATCAGATATATTTTTCCTAATTTCAAATCACACTTTTATACCACCGCCATAACCTGCTACCGACCAGGCTTCAGACAACAAACATGAACACACACATACGTATTACATGAACTTTCATACGCACACATACATATTCAAATATATATATATATATATACATACATACATACATACATACATACATACATACATACATACATACATACATACATACATACATACATACATACATACTTACTTACATACACATACTTACACACTCCCATATATATACGTATATTCGTACAGGAATCGCCAATATTTTCTTATAACGACTAATTCGCCAATATCTCCTGAAGCACAAACAAAAATCACTTCCTACGACACCATTAGAAGTTTCTCACAATTTTCTGAGTTAATATGATGTTCTGCACCCCATTACCAATACGTTTATGACTAAAACACTTTCCACTCAGTCGTTGTCTCAGGTCTACTACGCTTTAAATCGGTACCATGTGGTTTCCTGCTGTGGTTGTATACCACCAGGTCTGTCTTGCTTGAGTAGATTTATGGTAAAAGACATTCCATCTATAACCACCCCGTCTAATTTTAAGCATACTATATTTAGGAACAAATACAGTTCACATTTATGGTGGTATGTGACCTGAAGTATTTTTTAACTGCTCTTTCTACCGGGGCGATGGCATAAAGACTCTCTCATTGGCTTGGAGTACCATGTAGTAAGTACAGAGGAACGATTTCTGACTTGGGTGAAATTATTGTTCAACTGAAGGATGCTTATTTAATTTACTGATTGTAGTGATCTCAGTTCAATATTTTTGGGGCAGTTAAAGTATTACTTTTTCACCTTCCCATAATCCCCTTCCTTAGATCTATGGTTTAACCAGGGGTGTCATCTAGTCTAACCGAGAGGCATTCGAAATTGTAAAATGGCTTGAAAGTCATAAACACGCCGACGGGAAATAACATCATTAGGTGAGACAAGCTGACTGAATCAGCTTCGCTGACTGGCAGGTGACGGTCGTTTAGAAAAAGCGCGGGCTAAAACTACGCGCCTTCACTAGTCAGTTAAGGTGAAACAGTGTCACGTGACAACTTGCTGGGGCTGCCTGACAGGTGAAGGTCGTTTAGAAAAAGCGCGGGCTAAAACTACGCGCCTTCACTAGTCAGTTAAGGTGAGACAGTGTCACGTGACAACTTTCTGGGGCTGCATGCTGGAGCCCATGCGGCAGGTATTTAAAGGGAGAAATTTGACAAGTCAGTCAGACACAGGCTGACATTCGTTGACGATACATCGAAGAGGCCAGGAAACAGAAGAAAGAAGAAGAAAGAAGACATGCACCCAACACCAGAGCTGAAGACACCTTCGAAAGGGGGCGGGGCGCCACGTCAAAACGGTAGAGGTGTAGGGGCCGAAACCGGGCGTGGTTCTTCCTGATGATGTCTTGAGCTAACTGGGTCCTATAAAGGAGCTGTTGTGGTAACAGACCACGAAACACGGTTGTAATTTCTCCATGAGGAAAAAGGACTACAGAAATAACAATGTTATAAAAATTCGAATAATTGTACATCCGTCTACAGCTTATTTTTGCATCGACAGTGTTGTACCCTGTAGTAATTTCGTGTTCCATGTCTTACAAAATCCATCCTCATTCAGGCGACTTTGTGTCTGAGTGGCGTTCTCCTGACCCAACCGGTGTCCTCTTTTCAATCAGAGCCTTATAGATGCTTTCTCAGCAGCCTCTACGTTGCTAACGATTGGGTGCTTTTTCTTCTCATTTCTGTAATACCCAGGATTCCATGGGCCTCATTCGGGAAACGCCCTGCAAATCCCACACCAGCCAGCCTCCACAGGCGATTATCAGGTTCTCTACCCTTTCTTGCGGCAGTCCTCTGTATTTAACTTTCTTTCTCTTTTATGCCTTCACCATCCTTCCTCCCAGCTAACGCCATTAGGAATGATTGCGTTGTTGTCTCAGAAACCAAGATGACGACGAAGTGGGTGATATGTAGAATAAAATTTCAACTGATTTGAAAACATATTCAAGAAGGAATTCATTTAGCAAGAATCTCAGGCAGCAAAAATAACTTTGAAGAGTTTATGCATCTAATCCCATTACAAAAGCTGCTTAATTTTTAGATTTTCTTCATTAACGCAGACTGTTAGCACACGTTTCTAATCTTTTCCAAGTCCATCTGTTATAACTAGCTACAATATACACCTAATACCATTACTGTTTTGTTGTAAACTAGGAAGTTAGTTGTTATGCTGTGATGGTAAAGTCAATATTTATATAGTATATTGTGATAATAAAGTTAACTATGCTGTAACTGTAGAGTAAATACAATGAAGCTTAAGCTTCTATGCAGATGCGTGCATGATCCGATATCAGTTTCGAGTGGAAAGTAATTCTCATTTATATTATTAAGCTAAATGTAACAACGTCACAAAGTCGCTTTAATCATAAACGTTGA
>NC_043001.1:93105687-93108187 GCF_006345805.1 Octopus sinensis | reverse complement strand
TACCTTATATAGCTGCACACAAACCGTAGATAAATATAGAAACTCATAAATATATGAAGACACTTGCATACAGTATGCAAAAATGTACATCGATATGACGCTCGCCTATGGTGTGCATATGTAGGTGTTAGCACAATAGTGTGTGCAATCACTTACATGGTTACTTCTTGAAATATGTTGAATCGAGTCACAAGAGTTCATATTGCGTTAGGTGGATGAGAGGTACATCTCCTCTAGGCAAGACGCTTGTTTATCTCTGCTTACATCTCCAGAAGACAACGTAAATATTTGCTGACTGCTAGATGAACTAAAGCGTGAACTATTTATTGTCTTGTCCAGATAGTTAAAGAACCGTATATGATCGATATAAAATCGATTTTTTTTATCAGATTGCCAACCAGCAACTTATTCACACGTCCTTCACCAAAAGACAAAATCAAACACACACTCACCCACGCATATACACAGACATACATTCATATATTCTACTGTTTTTTAATGTTTTGTAATCTTTGTTTTGTTTTGTTTTTTGTTTGTTTTTTTCTGCTACCATTAAAGTCTCGATGTTCTATTGACTAATCATATTTCGATGTTTGCGAATATTTTGCTTCGATACTGTCACGCTGCTTCCTTCGTTAAATCGTTTAAATAACAGCAACAATACATATCAAGATTCTGTTTTTAATAACAATAATAATAATAATAATAATAATAATAATAATAATAATAATAATAATAATAATAATAATAATAATAATAGTAATTCCTTCCAATTTTGGCATAAGGCCACATATTTGAGAAACTTACTCAATACCATCTACAATAGTGCTTGACTGGTAGCATATTCTATGAAGCCGAGAGAGATGAAAAGTCAAGGCTGACTTCGGCAGGATTTGAATTCAGAATCTAAAGAGATGCTTGAAATAGTCCGAAGTATTTCTTTTTACCGACGCTCTAATGATTCGGTCAAGATAAATAATTTGCGATATTTAGCTACGGTGTGAGTTCAGTTTCCTCCACTGCCAGCTTCGTATTTCAGTCTTGAAATTTGAAAAAAAAACTAACAATCAGAGAACTGGTATCGATTTTCATTGGCTAAAACTAGTCTTCATCAAAACATATGCCTTTGCACGTTTGCTAGACGACATCATCGACAGTGTCGTCACGTCGAAGTCGTCGCAAACATCGTTTTGCTGGAAAATTGAATCGAAGCCGATGCAGTCAAAACCCTTTGTGATTTTTTCCTTTAACGACTGTGCCTCTCATTGGAATCCTATCGAGGTAATTTTTTGTCTTAGATGTCTTAAGGGTCGATAAAATCAATACCAGTCGAATAAGGAAAATCAATATAGGCGCAGGAGTGGCTGTATAGTAAATAGCTTGCTTACCAAGCACATGGTTCCCGCTTCAGTCCCACTGCGTGGTACCTTGGGCAAGTGTCTTTTACTATAGCCTCGAGTCAACCAAAGCCTTGTGAGTGGATTTGGTAGACGGAAACTGAAAGAAGCCCATTGTATATATGTATATACGTGTATATGTATGTGTGTGTGTATGTTTGCGTTTCTGTGTTTGTCACCCCAACATCGTTTGGCAACCGATGCTGGTGTGTTTGTGTCCCCGTAACTTAGCGGTTCGGCAAAAGAGACTGATAGAATAAGTACTAGGCTTACAAAGAATAAGTCCTGGAGTCGATTTGCTCGACTAAAGGCGGTGCTCCAGCATGGCCGCAGTCAAATGACTGAAACAAGTAAAATGTATTGGATTATGACTATTTTAAACTTTCGTATTTTCACTAGTACACCCGGGCCATCTATAACAATGGTAAATATGTTCATCATTTTTAAATATATTGGAAATTATTATTAAATATAGTTAATATATAAAAATTAATGTTATCTTAAATATAAATATTTAAATATTATTTAAACTTTGCATTAAATTTATTTGAATTTCATACTTTTTAAATGTTTGTGTTAAATTTCCACTCCCTGTCTGCAAAAAGCTATCAAACACAATTCTTGGGAAAAGTTACAAAATATACATAGAAAAAAATTCTGAGAATGAGAGAAGAGAGAGAAAAAGGAAGAGTGTGGTTTAAGCGATGTAGAGAATATTTCTAATACAAAAAGCGTCAGAACTAGATATACATACACATAGCACACGCACACATGCATAATAAGTAATATAAGTGCATTTTAATGTGTGTGTATATATATGTGTGGAAGTATTAGTGATATATAACTAGGAACAGTGAGAGAGTGACAGACTTTCCTTTTAATTCTCCTCCTGCAACTGCCTCTTACTCACCCTCTACTTATAGTTAGATCGCCTCTTTCTGCGTTACACAAAATATAAAAATACACATCGGAAATTATTATAAGTGATTAAGACTAATAATGGAATGTATACGAAAGAGGAATTTTTATACAGATAATTAGTGCTATTGTCTGCACACATAAAACTGATAGTTGTATATTTATGCCGAAGTTCTAGATGTCGT
>NC_043001.1:93073187-93098187 GCF_006345805.1 Octopus sinensis | reverse complement strand
GCGATATGTATATATAACAACTAGCAAAAGTTTGGTACATATGACTATGAAGTGCTTGCTTGCCTGTGTGTGTGTGTGTGTGTATTTTAAGACAAAATACAATAAGGAAGCAGCCAAAAACAAGAAGCTTTTTATTTTGCTTGGTGTAGCTTTTTGGACTTTGGGCTTTTGTTTTTATTTATTATTTTTTTCTTTCTTTTAATTGCATCATCATACTTATTTCACAAAAGCGTCTATCTAATTCGAGCCAACGACGATATTATGCAATTTTTGTTTCGAATAATAGAGATTCCATCACAAAATGACAACTGCAATTTTTTGATGCAACATTGCATTTCATAATTTCGAGATGGCGCAAGGACAGAAAAAGTTTAAAAAAAAAAAAAAGAAAAAGGACAAGAATAAAGGTAAAAATAATAAATAAATAAATAAATGAACTTTCTTAAAAACTAAAAGCAAGCACAGAAACTATGGCAAGCTGGAGAGCATGAAGAATGGAACTAGACAAACAACTCTGCTGTAATGCCAGTGAGAATTTTTGCCGTTATTTCTGACAGGTTATAAATCACAGAAGCATTGAAATTACAGCGCAGATTGAGGTGGGAGAATGGAAAAAAAAGTGATAATTTTATCATATTTCAATCTAGAAGTGCATAAGTGATGGGAGGTGGAGACGTTGTAGTTTGTATTTTTTTTTGTTGCTTCGTTTTGTGTTTGTACGTATGTTTATGAGCACGTGAGTGTATGTGTGTGAATATGTGTGTATGTGTATAAATGTGTGTGCGTTGTATACATGATTTAAAATTGCATTTAGTGATATTTTGTCTTTTTTAATATTTAATGTCACTTTTAAATGAGTCGAAACACCTGGTTTGAAGAACTGATAGAGAGCAAAGAGAGAGAGAGAGAGAGGAGAGAGAGAGAGAGAGAGAGAGAGAGAGACGGACAAACAGAGACAGAGATAGAGGGATAATGAAGGAGAAAGAGAAAAGAGAGAGTGAAGGACAAATGAGAAAAGTAGAAAATAAAGAGATAACTGAAATACATCCGGGAGAGAAGATAGATGGCGTGTATTAAAGTGCTTGAGAGTTTAATAAAGTGTCGTTTGTAACAGAATGTGTGTAAATATAGCATGGTTCTGTGTGTGCGCATGCGCAAGCGTGTGAGGTAGTGGATAGCAATAAGAACTGACTGATTGAAATGGTGTGTGTCTATCAGACAAAAACGAAATAAGGTGGAGAGAAGAAATATTGAAAGTGTGAATGTGAGTAGAAGTGTAATAGAAAAAAAAACAGTGGGCAAGTACGGAATATGTCATAATGAATAGAAAACAGTGAAACGGACAGGCAGACAGGCAGACAGAAACACAGACAGAGTGGGAGAGCGTTTAGGAGGGAGAGAGAAAGAGATAGAGAAAGATAGAGAGAGAAAGAGGGAGAGCATAGAAAGTAAACAGCCTTTTCATTGATTAATAGAGTTGATAACTAGGAAAGAAAACTGTGACACCATATACATACACACATACATACATTCGTACACACATATATATATACATACATATATACATACATGCACACATACATACATACAAATACACATACATATGCATACATACATACGCATATACATATGTACACACACACGCAAACATACATACGTACGTGTATGTATGTGTGTATATAATTTTATATGTATATATATATAATTAAATAAGGGTAGAAATTGATATTAATCAATTAAAACCAGTGGCCTAGCATATTTTTAAAAATCTGAAGATTAAAAATGTTGTATATATATATATATATATATATATATATATATATATATATATATATATATATTACATGTATATACAGCAATAAAAAGAGGACAGAAGGCTAGAGAGAGTGCTAATCTAGAGAGATACTAGGAGAGAAGATGAAAATATGAACGAACAAGACAGGTGTTTAGTTCTCATTTGACCCGCTGGAAATAGCAAAATGACCCTTCGCATAATACACTAATTTCTTTTGAAAAAATAAAAGAAGGACATATTAAAGGATATAAGTACAGGAAAGAAAGATCGGATGAAGATGGTTGAATTGCCTTTAAAACATTGTTCTGTTCGTTCAGGGTTGATCTGGAGCTATGCATCATCAACAACAACAATAACAATACCCACCTGTAATCACATACCTTTACGACGGTGCATATCCATATTTACTCTTCTCTTAAACCGACGAATTTTTTGAGATAGAGTTACAACTATGATGTTGTTGGTACAACATGTTCTTTGTCTATCTCCTTAACTTCTTAGAGATTTTAGGTAAAATTATACTAATGTGTCCTGTTCTAATTTAATTAAATTCTATGTCTTTTTGTGCAGCTGAAGATTGCTCTACATTTTATACTGATGTAATAAAATGATTGCATTGTTCAATAAAATAGAGTTGCATGAAACGATCGTACTGCATTACCTCTGGATATCCTTGTTGCTTATTTTGATTTTAATCACCTTATTTTGAAATTGTATGGATAATACCGTACTAAATTCTGGTGCTTCAACTTAAGTACCATATTCATCTGAATCTAAATTTTTACTTATATATGTGTGTGTGTGTATGTATACATACATACATGCATACACATATCGATGTGCCTCCTACTTAGTATACCTATATCTAGAACTTAAATAGACTGAGCAAGTGAGAATGGTTTTGGCTATGGGTTAACTCATAATCATAGGCGCTTAAACAGATATCGACTGTGACAGTAATTGCTGCAAGTTTAGGAAATTGAGATTGACAAGTGATTATTAACCTGGGAGATATCGACCTCTTGGTGAACATTGAGAGCTCATAGTGGACGTGTTACGTGGGTGCTGAAAGTTTATAGATGATCGTGTCTATTTTTTTTTTCCTTAGAAATATCTTACAGAAATTTTTTTATCAAAATTAAAATATTAATATATTAATATCATGAGTGAGCAGAATTATGACTGATGATGTACTTTCGATATAAAATTCATCGCCTCCTTTAGGAATTTCCTTTAAAAAAAATTTTGTTTGGGAGGTAGTAGTCTATGCTAATATCTAACAAGAAGCACATGATGGATGAGATTATAAACCTCTGCGTAAATTTAGCTTCTGTTTGATTAAAATAATCTGGTTGTTTATTATTCCGGGTTCATTATTATTTGCTTTTTTTGTTTTATTTGTTTTTTTTTGTTGTTGTTTTTTCCTTAGTGAAGCGTTAGTCAACAGATAATCCATTCTTATTATGTGTAAAATGCTCAGGCCAGATATGTTCATTGCGTCAAAGAGCACATTATCCCATATGCCTTTCTCCTTTTAAAATGGCACAGTGACAGGCATTCGGTATCTTTTTCATCCAGGTCAAGTGACAACATATTAGTTCCCCTGTGAGATATTGTAGTATCTGATAACTGCGTCTGAAAGTGTGCATATGCTTGTAATATAGTTTATAGTAATACTCGATGTATAACTATTTTTATTGTTCACATGTATGTTTCATTACGTTAACACTGTAACTTGTTTCACTAAACCTATTCAATCTGCTACTGTTGTTGATGATGCACTTTTAAATTGAAAAATAATTTCTCCTAATAAATAAGTAAGTAATAGAACAAATAAAATAATTGGCGTTCAGTAATTATCGGTAGTAAAAACCAAACTTCTGAGATAACAAATTGCGTCGCTGTGTTAGATAGAGAAAAGATAAATACAAGCAATTAAGTTAACAGCAGATACACAATTTACCTTTAATGTTTAATAAAATTTAATTTAAAAACATATTCATGGTAATTATGCATTTATATATTCTATATTTATGTAGTTCCTCGCTTAGCTATTCAGTTTTTCAAATAAATTGTGTCAAGAAAAGTAATTAAACTCTTTATGGAGCTTATTCTGTGAATGATACGCCGTTTCTTTATGTTGCTGTTTAAAGTGAATCTTACGCTCTAAAACATTGCAACTAACTGAATTAATATGTTCCTAGCGAAGATTCGTAACGTTCAATTTATTTGTAGGTGCAAGTTCACAGTTTTCATTAGCTGAAAGACTATATATAAGCTGCTGTGGTTATTCCTATAGTTCTATTTTTCATTGAGTATCACCTGAAAACACGGTCTCCGAATAGTAATTTAAAGATGGAATACACTGGAGTAATTTTTCATTGCTTTCTCATGGCTTTATAAGGATTTACAGTCAGTATTAACAGCTAATAAAGGTCTTCACTTCTACAGAACAGTCACTGTTTAGTGCGATAATCTATTTCCTCCAGTATTATCTACTTAAAATGATATAACTCGACCTTCAAGAGTTATCATAACATAAGAGTTATGAGTACCTCAAGCAAAGATATATGCTGTGGCGGTGCAGGAATAAAAAACAAAGCATTTACTCCTTGGGTAGTTTTTTTATCGGTCACAGCTAGCAGCTTTTTCATTTGGAAGCTGGTTCTAAAAATGCATGTGTAAAAAAACAAGCCTGCTCAAATGTTGAACTGTTTTTTGTTGTGGAAAAATTACCTTAAACCCAACCATGTAGTTTTTCATCCAATAGTCCAGTCCCTTCCTCTTGTAATTCGTGTTTTCGAGTGATTCGCCCTTTTGTCATAGATATGAAGTTTAACCTAAAATTATTACAGTTGCTATCACAAATGTTTACCTATTTATTTGATTATTTACTATTATCGGGCAGAATAGTATCAGTGAATACGTCTAGATATGGGTCGAAATATGCAATACTATCACGAAAGTTATCTCAAGTTAATATGACGTCATATGTGGTTTATAAATGGAACTCGTGTGTCTCTGGCGATGTAATTGTTTCTGATTCAACAATCGATATCAGATCAAGTCCCTCGTCAAACAGATACAAACCTAAAATATTCAGTTTATTTTTTAGTATTACATTGTTTTCATTTTCTTAATAGACGTATTATTGTACTCCTTTGTGAGCTGATAAAATCGCAGAAAGAAAGCTATTGTAAATAAATCTCCTTTATATAGGTTACCAGGCAAATTTATACGTGAATTAAGCTTGTGTAACGTTCATGCCTTCATCAAAAACGTTCGAAGTATAAGTGAAGTAATTTGTTTACTGGAGGAAATTGATAAAAGATGATGAAGTAACTCCAGGAGATTAGCTCGTATTTATATGTCGCTAGCCACAGGAATTAGACAATAAGAAGCGAGGCATCACTATATAATCAACGAATGTGCTGGAAATAGCAATAAGATCTCCCTCAAATTACACAAAACCGTCTTCAATGAATGAAAGCGGAAGTATATTTTGTCTTAGATCCACTACGCTGTAATTAAACCAAAAGACATGGAGCTCACGGTCATTTCTATCTGAAATAACTTGGAGTTAAGCAATGTGTATGTGTGTGTGTGTGCTTGTGCCTGTGTGCTTGTGTGTGCGTGTGTATCTGTCTGTCTGTCTGTTTGTCTGCCTGCCTTTCTGTATGTATGTATGTGTGTATGTATGTATGTATGTATGTATGTATGTATGTATGTATGTACGTATGTATGTATGCATGTATGTATGTATACGTGTGTGTTTTGATGTTGCTGTTTATCTTGGGTTTGCTTGTGAGAGCATATCTGACGAAAAGCTTTCCGGTCGCGTAACTGTTTCGTCTTCTATTCAGACACTAGAATGTAACTCATCATACAAACGGAACTTTGAGAGAATACTTTTACCACTACGAGTAATAGCTGGAAGTATGGCATGTCTACAATATTTATAATTTATCTTATATCAAATTTGCTGTTCTTTGCCTTCGTTTGCCCGTGCTAATCTCAATGGCTTTCCCCCGCCATTTTGTGTTTTGGTGAAACAATTTATTTCACAAAAAAATTACACAAACACCTGAGTAACATTCGGTTCATTTGATGATAAGGTCCAAGTAGTGTAAATATGATGCGTTTCTTTGAAGATGGCATATCACCTGTTTAGAATTTTCAATCAATTGCTAAAACAGTTATTCTTTTTCAAAAAGAACAATAAAATGTTTACCGGTGTTATTTTTTGCTGCTTCTCTTGTCTAGTATTCTACAATGGAAATTTTTTACGTTCTACAACAATACATCGGCTGCTCTTAAAGTGGCGCAAAATTCACTCCCATCCCTTCTATTTTCGGCTGTTATACTGGGACCACATAGAGGCGTTCTGGAAACCTTGAGTGTCTACAAAACTCCGAGTTTATTTTTGTACATTCCTGACATTATATATATATATATATATATATATATATATATATATATATATATACCAATAATAAATCTCTGAGCGAGGTATAAACAATAGCTGCACGACATCGTGAAGTACGTTTGTCACTTAAATGTGGCTAACCCCTAAGGATGGATGCTACTGTAGCTTGTAGCCCCAGGAGGACACCTCATACAGCTGGCTATTGTCACACTTTCTGTGCCCTATGTGTATCATAGGTTGAAGACGGGAAGGATGGCTTCCCTTTGCAAATACTAATAGGGCACAGAAAGTGTGTCAATAGCCAGCTGGAGGCGGTGTCCTCCTGGGGCTACAAGCTACAGTAGCATCCACCCTTAAGGGTTAGCCACATTTAAGTACGATCCAACGGAAATATATCCCAACTGCGGATGACACCACGTAGGCCAAACTTTGCCAGTACTTTACTCAACGCATCAGCACACTAATTGACACATTAGTCCCAAATATTGCATATATATATATATACATATATATGTATGTATGTATGTATGTATATAAAACGCGAGGCCTAGAGGTTAGGGTGTTGCACTCACGACCGTTAGATCGTAGGTTCAATTCTCGAACCGAGCGGCGCGTTCTTGAACAGAACACTTCATTTCATGTGGCTGTGCGATCATTTCGACATCTGACGTGTGACACAATTCTGCACCTGTACGGAAAATGTTGATTTGATGCAGGAAGTGAGCCAATGTAGAGCACATACATTTGATTACATTAAACAAATCATTGTACATGTCGTTCAGCAAAAACACACACACACACACATACATACATATTAACAAATAGCATATGCGAAGTTTGGCGCCGCACCGAATCACTTTTCTCGTAACTTTCTTTAAAATGCATATCATTTTTTATGAAATTTTATAGAGTTACATGTTCCATAGTGTACATTATAGCTATATTGATAACATTAAAATAATTTAGCGGGAGGAATTTTGGATCATTCGCGTCTTCTCGATTTTCTTGCCTTATGTAACGTATTAAAATGCTTTTTTTTTTCTTTTTAAATGACATTTTGCAGAAATGTTTTCGCGAATGTAGACTACTTAATGTTGATGTTTCAACATCTGACAGAAAAGTGAAAAAAATGCTAATGTTACATAAATTTCTGGTAGCAAAGTGCAGCAAGGGAAAGAAACGGTCCATAACACCTCTCAAAAATTGTTTGTTTTTTTTTCTTAAATTTCATCAACATAATTCCAAATTACTCCACCAAAAGCATATCTATGCAGAATATGCATTTTTCAGAAAGTTACAAGAATCAAAATTGGTGGAAGGATATCAAACTAGAATCGTGCATCTCTCTCTCTCTCTCTCTCCTCTCTCTCTCTCTCTCTCTCTCTCTCTCTCTCTCTCTCTCTCTCTCTTCCTCCCTCTCACACACACCACACACTTTACATATATACACACACTCACATGAATATATATATATATATAGAGAGAGAGAGATTTTGGTTGTTTCCGAGCCGAGGCGCGTATGTATCTGATTATAGCGTTCTTTTACTCATTACCTCCCACCAGGCACTTATCCTGCATCTCTATTCTCTCTTTGTACCTTTCTTTTATTCATTCTCTCTTCTCTCTATACGATGTAAAGCGTGACCGGAGAATTCATTAATGTAACCAACCAACCAATATCATATATATCGGTTATTATGATACAAAGATAATTTATTCGGACTCCATTATCCAATGTATACTTGCTCTCTTTTAAGACAGGATGTTATGATTGGAAGGACAATTTGCTGTTATTTCTAGTATTCAAGTGACCACGTAGCAGCTTCCTTGCTGGTTTGGTAATATGTACATTTTAATAGCACGCCCGACAAAAATGTTTAGTGGCATTTCATCTGTCCTTACGTTTTGAGTTCAAATCCTGCTGAGGTCAGCTTTTCTTTTCATCTATTTGGGTTGTATAAAATAAGTACCACTTTAACACTGGCATCAATGTAATCGATTTACCCCCTTCTCTTCGCCAAAAATTTCAGGTCTTGTGCCAATAGTAGAAAGGAATATTAGCCATTAATAGAGAAATTAATTATTGGGTTGTCCCGAAAGTTCGTGCCGATTTATAGTAGCTTACCTTTCGACTTATTTTAGAACATGGTTGAGTCCATGAAATAGGATTTGACTACACCTCCATTTAGAGCACAGTTTAAGCTACTTTTTCGTGGAAGAAGGTTTATGTTCCTATAACCTGTGTTAATTCTGTAACCCTTTAAAACGGAAGATAAGTTCATTTTCGGCACTTGATGCTTTGGGAACCATACAAAAATTGCTACAGCTCGGCTGGGATGTGTTACTCCACCCTCCATATTCACCAGATATTGCTCCTTCAGATTTCCACTTATTCAGGTCTCTACAAAATAGTCTTAATGGTAAAAATTTCAATTCCTTGGATGACGTAAAAAGATACTTTGATGAATTCTTTGCCATGAAACCACCTCAGTTCTGGGAAGAGGGTATTTTCAAGTTAAAGGAAAGATGGAAATGTATTGTGTAACAAAATGGTTCATATTTGGTTGATTAAAAATGTAATAGCAAAGTATTTATTGACCTTTTTCTTTCCTTTAAAAATCGGCACGAACTTTCCGAACAACCCAATATAATTAAAGAATATGCAGACAATGTATACAAGCTGGTTTTGTATCAATAACAAACTTCATACAATAAACACAACAAAATTACGACTCCAAATAAAAAAAAGTTACAACATCAGAAACAGAAATACATGCCAATGCCCAAAACTAACAGCTATAGCAAAACAACAACAACTATGATAAAAACAAAATATACTAATGACAGTTATATGCTTTAGCTGACAATAAACTCGTGGGATTTGGCTTCCAACTGTTGGATGATACAATTTGCCAATGAATCGGTGTGTCCATTATTTATAGAGTTTTGCTCTTAGCATTCAAATATAGCGTGTATAGGCTATTAAGTTTGTATTTTACGTAATTTGGAATGGCGTCATTTTGTTACTAATAGAATTATCATTCTTTGCATTGAATTCTAATAAACATAGTTGATGGAGAGTCAAGTATTGCTTGAGCTACAGTTATTCATTGTGGTCTTGATTGCAATAGAAACATGTACTTTTAGCATTGGTATGATGGATAATGGGAAATCACAAAAATTACACAGTTGGATGTCTTCAAATCCAACCATGTACATGCACGCAATTTTGTAGTTGCAAAATATATGAAAAGAAGCATTAAAAAAATTGTTTCTGGAACAGATTCTGAAAATTCTTTCTGTATGGTCTGAAATTTTTCAACGACTAGCAAAATTGCACTATATCGTCATTTGATTTTGGTTCTTATTTTATTCTATGTCGGCTTCGACGAAACAGAATCATTATTAAAAGAATTCCGGACACAACCACATCGTCTGTATCTCGAATATTACGCATCAAGGACTCCATAACCCAACGTATCCTTTATTTTCAAGACAATATAGTAAAATTTGATTGAGATGTAATTGCTATCTCTAGTAGATTGAGCAAATAGATAGATATTTCTGTGTTAACTTGTCATCTGATTGTGATCTGTACTTCAGTTAAACTATATATTCAAAACGCCACTCTCCCGGGAAGATGCAGTAAGTGTGCTCGATAAAGTCTGACCTAGTCATAAATAATAAAAAACAACAACACACGGAGCCGATGAAATCGGTACCACTGAAGTAATGCGACAAACTAAATAAACGGCATTCTTCCATTGAATAGTGTAATACTTTGTGCTTATTTTAAATTTCATTGTTAATATTCTTATTACGAAGGTAGCGTAGTATACACAGTAGAGACACAACGAAATGGTAATAAAAAGAAATGACATTTTGAGCAGCCGTCATAACTTAATCTATTTGTATAAGAAAACTTGCCAATAAATTCCAGTAAATAGATTGTGTGACAAAATAATGATATTTCAATAAATAATGAATAATTGGACTATATCATAAATATTTTTCTAACTTGAACATAATTTTGTATTTTTCTATGATGTGTGACAAACGTGTAAAAGTTCAGATAGATTATGGTCGACCAATCAGTTTCAATATTACCGACACTGTTTGGAATCTTCTTTCGATATCAGTAGATATGGAATAGCTGAGTGGATAACGTGTTGAGCTCCAGATTCATGGGTCATATTCGTATCTAGTTATTGTTTTTAAATCGAACACTTTAATCTAAATTGCTTCTGCTTATTTTTATTTCAAGATTAGCTACTTAAGTCAACCCGCGAATATATGCCACAGAGCTCTAGCTAACTGACATATTAAATACAGTACAGTGCATTTAATCTAATGGATTATCATAGAACTTAAGAGTACGGATGAACTATTTCTTGGAATAAAACAGTCTAAAAGTGAATCATGATTGTGTTCGGTGATGATAGATTCAGTGATTGGCCAGAAATGAGAAGAATGCAGAAAGTAATTTAGTTCTGAGAATAAAGGGCCGCATCGACTGTTCAGTATTGTGCAATCATAAAATATACTTAATAATTTTCAACAAATGCGTGGCTGCGTTGTAACAAGCTTGCTTCCCACTTACGTAGTCCTGGGTTCAATCCCACTGTGTGGCATCGTGGGTAAATGTCATTTACTATAGCCTCGGGCCGACCAAAACCATGTCAGTGGATTTGGTAGACGGAAACTGAAAGAAGTTCGTCGTGTATATGTGTCTGTCTGTCTGTGTTTCTCTCCCTACCACCGCTTGACAACTGATGTTGGTGTGTTTAACTCCCCATAAATTAGCGGTTCGGCAAAAGAGACCAGTACTAGGCTTACAAAGAATAAGTCCCGGGGTCGATTTCTTCGACTAAAGGCTGTGCTTCGGCATGGCTGCAGTCAAATGACCAAAACAAATAAATGGATAAAAATAAATGAGTGACAAAAAGAGTGAATTGTTGTAGCTAAATTGGCCATATGTACAGTCAGAAGATGATGATGGCGTTAAAGTATTCGTGGGAAAGAAACATTTCTATACGAGAAAAAACTTCAAACTTTAGAGTTAATCTAAAACCAGATACGTCGACTCAATGTTTATTTTTACTGCATATATGTGTGTTAAATGGCTTTCATGTGTTTCATACGATGTAACTGTTTCCGTTTGAACATATAATCTTAGTTCAAGTCTCTTTCCAAACAAAAGCAATCCTGAATTATTTTACATTTATTTATCAGTGTTATTGTGATTTGAATTTATAATAGAAATATCATTTACTCATCTGTGTAGAGCATAAAATCGCAAAGAAAAACATATGGTAAATATAGATCTTTTACATAAGTTACCAAACAAATTTATACATGGATTAAGCTAGTTGTATGTTGTTCATCTCTTTATCATTCAGAACAGAAAATTGACACACAATGATATGATTAGAAGCCTTCAACTAGATATTAAAATAAAGCATTTAGCACTAGATACACTGCTTCTGAATTAAACACAAGATGATCACTGCTTGTATGTTTTTATGACAAATCATTTCAAACAAAGCTGACATGGGACCACTCAACAACAGAAACGAATTATAAAATATATAAACAGTAGTTAATATTTAACTCTAGATCAGCGATAATCAAGCGGATCTGTGATCGAGATATTAAAGCTGTGATCACCTGTATTTTCGTAGTGTGTATCAGATAATATTATCTCATGAGTCCTTGCTTTATTTAGAATATGGATTCTCTTTCGTGGCTTGATAATATGTATATTTTACTTGTAAGTGTTGGCAGTCAAATTAATATTTAAATACTAAAGAGTGTTTGCAAACTGGTTTTGAGTGGATAACCAACTAAATTGCAGCTCAAAATATACCCACAAATGACCGAAATTAACAGCAATAATAACAACGCTGATCATGAAAACAAAACAAAACCTACTAATGATAGTTATAAGCTTTGGTTGACAATAAACTCGTAGGAATCAGTCTCCAATTGTTAGATTTCCCAATGAGTTGATATGTCTATTATTTCAAAGATTTTTGTATTCTTTGTATTCAATTAAGGACTGTAGTTAAAGGCTGTTAAGTTTGCTCTTCCTTATTTAAAATGGCGTCATTTTGTTACTAATCGAATTATCATTCTTTCCATAAAATTCGAGTAAACATAATTGGTTGAGAGTCAAGTATTGCTTGAACTACAGTTATTTATTGTTGTTTTGATCGCAATAGGAATATGTACTTTTAGCATTGGTATGATGGATAATGGGAAATCGCAACAATTGCACAGCTGGACGTCTTCAGATGCAGCAATGTACATACAGGCAATTTTGTAGATGCAAAATATGTGAAAAGGAACATTAAAAATAAAACATTGTTTTTATAACAGACTCTGAAAATACTTTCTGTATGGACTGAGATTTCTCAGCGACTAACTAAAATTGTGCCATATCCGTCATTTGATTTTGTTTCTTATTTTACCCCCAAGTCTACCCTAACTAAATACGACTAAGATTAAAAGAAAAACTGACCACAACGTTCTTCTCCTGCATATTGCGTTTCTGAAACTATATTAATCGATGTGTCCCAATTTTTACAACGGTACGGTGAACTTCATTGGGGTTTCGTTGCTATTATTAGCAGCTTAAGCGAATAAGTAGTTTTTGGTTTGCTTTGTCATCTGACAGGGACTAATTGTGCTTTCCATTTAGAAAATCATATTAAACTAATAACTAATGAACAAAAAGGAATATTTCCATCAATCGTTGCACAAGATATATCTGCCTCAAATCACACCGTAGGGGTATTCTACTCACAGATTTTCTCGATGAAAACTGATATGGGTGGGACAATAAAACACAGCAAAACATATGGAATCAGTAAAATAAGTACCGGTCATATACTGAGACCAATTAAATTAATGACAACCTTGCATCAAATAATGTGTAGCTTTGTGTTTCTTATAGATATCATAGATATTGCTGTTATGATTAGGAAGGTATTACAGCACAAGCAATAGAAACATTACAAAGGAAAAGAAAATTGAGCAGCCATCATAATTCAATCTATTTGTATAAGAAAGCTTATCAATAAATTCCAGTAAATAGATTGTGTGACAAAATAATAATATTTCAATAAATAATGAATAATTGGGCTATATCATCATAAACATATTTCTCACTAACACATAGAGTCATATTTTTCTATGGTCTGTAATAAATGTGTAAAAGTTCAGATAGATTACGGTAAACCAATCAGTTTCAATAATACCAACAGTGTTTAGAATCTTCATTCGGTGAAGATATCAGTAGATATGGAATAGCTAAGTGAATAACGTATGGGAGCCCATACTCATGGGTCATATTCGTATTTCGTTACCGTTTATGAATCGAACTCTAATCTGCATTGTTTCTACTTCATTTCACTTATGGCAAAGAGCTGAAGGCATATGTGCCGACCTGCTACACAGAATTGCTACGATATTTTTATTGACTCAGAAATATGAAAGGTAAAGCTAACCACGGCGACACTTGAACTCAGAGCGCTAAGTATCGGAGCATATATTCCATAGCATTTTATCTGACGCCAGTTCACTGCCATAATTGTTATGTTGGACAATATTGTGAAAGTTAAATGATTTAATTCATAATGAGCTGGTGGGATTCGGTTTCCAGTGGTTAGACAGTACGATTTACTAATGATTTGGTGTGTTCATTATTTATAAGGTTTTCTGATTTTATGGTTACTAGCCTATATTATGTTTTTAGTTCTTGGTTTATTTAAAATGTAGATTCTCCTTTGTTGCTTGACAACATGTATATTTTACTATCAAGTGTGGTAGTGAAATAAATACATAAATAATGGATAAACAGTCAGTGTTTACACGCCGGTCTTGAGTCAATAACCAACATATAATGCAACAAAATTTCATCTCAAGAAATTCACACCAATAACGTCAATAACAGCAAACAACGACCATGATTCAAGCAAAAACAACTAATGATAGTTATATGACTATAGATTCTTGGGATTCCGTTTCCAATTGTTAAATGGTACACTTCACCAACAATTTAGTACACCCATTATTTATATGCTCCCGTTCTTTTTGTGTTTTTCGTCTTCAATTACAGTGTCCAGTAAAATGCTAATAACTTTGTCCTTCCTAATTTGAAAAGGCGTTATTCTGTAACTTATCGAATTATCGTTCTTTTACATAGAATCTTGATTAACCTAAGTTCATCCAGTATCAAGTGTTTTTGGAACTACCTTTATTCATTGTGTTCTTGATTGCAATAAAAACATGCACTTTTAGCAATCGTGTGATATGTTAATGGAAAATCACAATTAGACAATTGGATATTTTCACATTCAGCAATGCATATGCACGCCATTTTGTAAGTGCAAAAATATACGAGAAGGAAGGAGAAAAACTCTCTTTCTTGAAACAGATTCCAACCATGACTACAACATCAACCTCTTGAACATTACATATTTAGAGCTAAATCATGCAATGTGTCCTTCCTTGTGAGTGAGTGCATCAAACGTTATTTTTTTTTAAATAGAATTTTTCATTTAGATGTGAGATAATTTCTAATACTGTCTTAGAATTTATCCGGTTCATGCTAATTTATTTCACTCGATTTAGGATTAAATTGTGAAGTAAGTACCCAATAGTGTGTCTACTTTTGCAACTTAATATTGATATTTAGGAAGGCGGATTCATTCAAATGAGTTTCGGTTACTGATACGATTAGTTCTGTCGTTGAATATCTTATAGCATCTAATTTCATTGATTTTCTTTTCTGAATCAATAATATGTTAAATTATGATAAATTATCGTATGAAATATCAAGATCTCTATTGCTAGAGCTCAAATACAGTATGATTTTTCCCAGAAATATCTGGTAATTATTGCAGACAAAGACCATTTACAATTAACAGTCTTGCTTACAAACGCAACGAAACACATGGTAAATTTGAGTCAATTCTCATTAGTAAGAGCATTTTTTGTGACCTTTACTACTCAACCAACACCACTCCCTGGTGAGATCACTACAAGGTCGCTGTAGGTCATAAAACCCGGGCAACGCCGGGATGTATTGCTAGTGTGTGTGTGTGTGTTGTATGTATGGTTGTATACACAGACATACATATGCATACCTACATACATATATACATGCATACACATGAGTATGTCTGTATGCATGTATGTGTGTGTGCGTGAGTGTACGCTTTTGAGTATGTGAGTGTGTGTGTGTGTGCATGTGTGTGTATATATGTGTGTTTGTATGTGAGTGTATGTATGTGTATGTGTGTGTGTGTGTGCGTGTGTGATGGAGGGATCTTGAGACGTATTAAAAGAAGCAGTGATCGTGTGGTCTCTGTTTTGAGTCTTCTGCATAGCATCTTCAATCGAATGTCCTTTGCCCCACCAAAAATGCTTCCTAGGACTAAAATTGGTTTAATGGCAACTGTGTGGAATCCTTTCGTACGCTTTGTACATGAAATTCAAAAGGCCAACCTTGTCACAGTTAACGCTTCAATTCTTTTAGCGAACTTATTTAATAAGGCACTAGTAACCGAAATACTCAGGCACTTAAAAATTTCTACATTGAGTTGAGAGTTCATTTATCTGAACGAGTACATAATCAATATAGAATTTACATATTTTATTATGTATGTTTGCATGCATGTATGTACTCACATATGTATTGTATGTATAGGCATACATATACATATGTGATTGTGCGCATGTATATATATATATATAACGGGAAGCTTTATGAAAATAAAGACGAAGGCAGGTGGAGTACAAACAAACAATTGTATTAGTATGGCGCTCAGGAATATAAATAAAACAAGTCTTTTACGTTTCGAGCCTACGCTCTTCAACAGAAAGATACACAGAAAAAAAAACACGGAGAGAAACAAGGAGAGAAAAGAAATGCGTGCAGAAGCTAGCGATTCAACATGGCGATATATATATGGCTTACTACGAAAGAGTAGTATTAGGAGTGAAGTGGACTTTGTGTCAGAAACTCGGGAGACAATTCAATTCTTCAGAAACGCTAATTTATTACTTACGGAGCGAGAATAGATATCAATACATCAATATATCATTGCAAAAGCTCCTATAATTTGAGAAGTACATACATCCACACAGAGGCAGAAATATATATATTTATATATATGTGTGTCTATGTGTGTGTGTCTGTATGTATGTGTGTGTGTGTGTGTGCGTGTGTGTGTGTGTGTGTGTGTGCGTGTGTGTGTATATATATACATATATAATAAATATTCTTTTATTCTTTTACTTGTAACAGTCATCTGACTGCAGCCATGGTGGGGCAAATCGATCCCAGGACTAATTCTTTGCAAGCCTAGTACTTTTTCTATCAGTCCCTTCCCGACCCGCTAAGTTACGGGGACGTAAACACACCAGCATCCCTTGTGAAGCGATGTTGGGTGGACAAACACAGACACTCATATACACACACACATACAAACACACACACACACAGATATATATATATATACGACGGGCTTCTTTCAGTTTCCGTCACCCAAATCCACTCACAAGTCTTTGGTCTTCCCAAGGCTATAGTAGAAGACTCTTTCAAGCATGACGCTAATCTGCTTTGAATTTGAATTTGAATTCAAAATGGCTGAAGATTAGCATCACGCTTGAAACTCGGTGTACCAACGAAGTTGAATCAAACTGTTTTGATCCATACATCTAACTCCCAATAAATGTGTTCTGTGCCCTCAGTCGTATATATATATATATATATATATATATATATATAATATATATATATATATTCCTTTGGAATACAAGATAATTGTCCCCTAGGCAATTTTCTGCCCTTTTCATCCCGTGTTCAAGGTTACCAAATAACTAGACATTTTATCTCCTCTCAGATTCGGTCGACGATGTACGAGCTGTAATTGTGTCTAGCTTGTTTCTCTCTTTCTCTCACTCCCTCCCCCCCTCTCTCTCTCTCTCTATATATATATATATATATATATATATATATATAACTATCTATCTATCTCTGGACTTTGACTGATCCTTGAACAAAATATGTTAAAAATATTCGGCGGAACACTTACAGAAAAGGCTCAATGCATATACAGAGAACACATCTCTGCACTTACAAATAAAAGTATGAAACTAGCCACGCAAATGAGTGGTGGTGGGTGAAGATTTAGGTACCTCTTGAAAGTCTTCAAAAGTCAACACCAAAACGATTCCCTTTACAAAAATCAGTAAGTTTTGTATGTTTGTTTTGTGGGAGAGGGTTGCATTAGACAAAAAAAGTAAATTCATTGCTAAACTAAACATGCTAATCTGAACCATCCTATGGGTGCGAATCCTGACCAGTAACAGCTGAAAACTTCGAAACTTCAGTTTTCGGCCATTACTGCTTTCATAGAATTCTGTGAGTTCGACTATTGGACTTCATTTCGAAACCCGAAATACGCCAATGCAGCTTCATCAGGTCTCTGCAACAAGTTCTACTCACAAGATATTTAGGGTGGCCTGGCCATACTATCCGTCTGCCTCAGAGGAGAATTGATTCGCAGGGCAATCAACCCGGCTCCTTTCCCCAGCCGGCGCAAACGTGCCGGAATACAACTGAAGGCGTAGCTGACGACTGTACGGGCCGATGTGGAAGCACAATTGGACCCACCGCATCGATGGTCTTCGGCAGTAGAACCGGGAGTTGGTGTCCATAACAGCCTCGACTACAGCTGACCGTTTGTCAGATGTGAACAGTATTCGTGATGGATATAATAAACTCGTTGGTCAAAACCGGTTCAATCCACCTCGGTGAATGCCACCGCAAGTACAAGCAAGTACATTCAGCTTTTAGTGTCCATAATAATAATATCTGATCTCATTAACGTGAGAGATAATGCAGTCAATTCCTTTTAGTAATTCCAGAACAATTGAAAACATGACATGATACGCTGAAGAAAGGTTAGTCGCATCACGAAATTCTTTTAAAGTTAAACAAAACTATTTTGAAAGATAACCGCATTAAGATACTAATTTCGTAAATTTCATATATCCATATACATATATGTGTGTGTGTATGTATGTTTTCTGTATGTATGTATGTATATATCTATATATATGCATGCATACATGTATATATATATATATATATATATATATATATATATGTACACACACATTATGTATGTATGTATACATATGTGTGTGTATCTATGAAAATCTATGCATCATACTGAATATAAACACGCGGCTGACCTAATGACAGGTAAGATACTGCCATTTTCGCCCAAGATTAAATGTCTTACAAACGTGCAGAGTTAAAAACGAATATTCACCCCGGCAGAGGCAAGCGAGAACGCCAGACACATTTCAGCCTTTTCGAACCTTGACATTGACGTTTTCTAAAGCTATATGCCTAGAATGAATTTGTTACATACATACACACATACATACATACATACATACTTACCTGCATACAAAAATACGCACATACATACATCCATACGTACCTGCATACATACATACACATATACATACATATATGCATGTGTACATACATATGTATACATCCGATATTGGAGCCCTGGTAAGGGGGTTCCAGCGTTATGAAGGGGTGCAACCATCCCTTAATTACTATTCTTCCCAACCTCTCTCTCTCTCTCTCTCTCTCTCTCTCTCTCTCTCTTTCTCTCTCTCTCTCTACCTCTCTCTACCTCTCTCTTTCTCTTTCCCCTTCTGATTCTTCACTCTGATGCTCTCACTAGTATTTATAATCTTACTATTCTTACTACACCAGCTTAGCACGCCGGGCGAAATGCTTGGCGTTATTTCGTCTGTCTTTATGTTCTGAGTTCAAATTTCGGGCCTTGTACCTAGAGTAGAAAAGATTCTTACCACACCAGCAATTATATGTACAAGAAAATCTTTTTTCCTATCCTTTTTCGTCATGTGGCCTGTGTCTCCTTTCCTTCTTTACTCTTTCACTTGTTTCAGTCATTTGACTGTGGCCATGCTGGAGCACAGCCTTTTTTTAGTCAAGCAAATCGACCCCAGGACTTATTCTATCGGTTTCTTTTGCTCAACCACTAAGTTACGGAGACCTAAATACACCAGCATCGGTTGTCAAGCGATGTTGGGGAGGCAAACACAGATACACAACATATATATATATACACACACACACACACACACGCACATATATATATATATGTGTGTGTGTGTGTGTGTATACGACGGGCTTCTTTCAGTTTCCGTCTACCAAATCCACTCACAAGGCTTTGGTCGGCTCGAGGCTATAGCAGAAGTCACTTGCACAAGGTACTACGCAGTGGGACTGAACCCGGAACTATGTGGTTTGTAAGCAAGCTACTTACCACACAGCCACTCCTACTTCTTCTTTTGCTCTTTTCCCTTTTTATCCTTCTCTGATTTGTTTTCTATTCTTTTTTTTTTTTCAGTTATCTCTTTTCATCTGTTCTTTCTTTCATCGCTTACCCTTTTTTCTTCTTTTCTTCTTTTCTTGGCCTGGAAACTCTTTTTCTACTCTTTATCTTTATGTTTTATTCTTTCTCATTTCTGCATCTTTCTTCCTCATATATTTCTCTTTCTTCCTTTTCTTCTGAATCTACTTCTTTTTTTTTTTCTACCTCTACTGCTTTCTCCTACTCCTCCGCATCATCAACATCATCGTTGTCATCAACATCATCGTTGTCATCAACTTCTTTTTTTTTTCTACTCTTTGCTATTCGTTCTCTTTCTCGTTTTCCTCCTTCTCCTCCGTTCTCCTCCTCCTCCCTGGTATAACTTCAAATCTAACATCATCACGATTTGCCTCGATAGCGAATTCTTTCTATTGTGATTCACTGCTGCTGCTGCTGCTGCAGTTGATGTGTTGTCATCAACACCATTATCATCATCGTCATCATCATGATCATTATCATCATTATCATCATCATTATCATCATTATCATCATTATCATCATCATCATCATCATTATCATCATCATCATTGTTATTATTGCAAGTAGAACCAACTAGTGCTTATCTTCCTTCTGCAACACTTTATAATTGGAGGCATGGCGGAAAGATGATAGTTCTTGTTGTGGTAGAAGTAGTGGCACTGGCGGCGCTGGTGGTGCTGGTGGTACTGGTGGTGCTGGTGGTGGTAGTGGTGGTGGTGACGGTGGTGGTGCCTGCGCTGGTACTAGTAAAGATGAGAATAGAGATGATGATGATGATGATGATGATGGTGGTGGTGGTGGTGGTGGTGGTGGTAGCGGTGGCGGCGGCGACGACGGTAGTTGTAGAAGTTTTACCAACACACAGAGAGTGAGTGCAAACAGGTTTTTGTAATGGCTGACTTGGGAAATTGCAGTTATTTCCATAACTACTGCAGAGGTGTTCATTAATGTACTTACAAAGACGCAGCAACCTATTAACACTACATCAAAACATATATTCTTTCACACCATAGAAGTAAGCAGTATATAGAAGGAGAAAAATTCGATGAAGCTTAAATGAATTGCCAAGAGCAATTAGACAAGTAACATGGCGGGTGAGCAAACTGTTTTGCCTCTTCTTTGCTGTATTTGAAATAATAAATAAATGCCTTTTCGCCACTCGAATATCATTATCACAATATTCATTGTTGCGTTGTTGCTATTGTTATTGGAGGTGGGGTTTTTTTTTTCTTTATTTCTTTGCTGCATTTGTTTCATTTCATCCTTGTTGTCGTTGCAACTAACAGTATTCGCATTGTTCACTTCATGTCTGTTGTTCGTTTTCTTTCGTCTCTCCATTCTGGCTACGAATGTGCGGCTGTTATATCATGTAAGACTCGCTTTGTTTATGAACACTTCCACTCCTCCAGAAACACTTCTAGCGGAAAATATATTTCTCAAACAATAGAATTGTTAAATCGCCGCCTTCTCTCCGTTACTTTCTCTTTCTCACCTCTCTTCTTTTTTCTTTTTATTTTTCATTTTCTCTGTCTTTCATTCTCTCAATAATTCTTAGTCTCTGCCTCAGTCTTTCTCATTTCCACTCATTTTCTCTCTTTTTCCTCTCCCTCTCTCACTTTCTCCCACTCTCTCTCCACTATCTCTCTCACTCTCCTGCTCTCTCTCTCTCTCTTTGTCTTTCCATTTATCAATCTCTTTCTTACCTCTCATTCTTCGCTCAGTTTCTCTGTATTTCGTTCTCTCAATAATTCTTACCCTCTTCTTATCTCTCATTATTTTCTCTTTGTTTCTGTCTTTCCCTCCCATTCTCTGACACTTTCTCATTTCTTCCCCCCCTCTCTCTCTCTCTCTCTCTCTCGCTCACTTTTCCTCTCTTGCTCATTTTCTGTCCAGCATGCATTTCTCTCTCTCTCTCACACACACACACTATCTGTCTCTTTCTATCTCTTTCCCTCTCTCCTTTCTCTGTTTATCTTTCTCCCTGCTTTCTTTTATATTCTTTCTCCATCTTACTTACACACAATACATTTCTCAGTTCCAATCCTTTCCACACATACATATCTTCATTTGCCTTCATTAGATCTCTTCAGTTGTCTCTTATTTGTTAATCATTCTTCCATTCAACGTCGTGGCTGGTTAAGTCGGAGAGTGTTTGGATTACTTGCCGAAAGGCAAATGTTTCGTATCTCTTCACTAGCGCTTTGTAGTGTCCATGGCTCAGTTCACCTACTTGTAATGCAAATTGATATTACAAATAGGTGGTATCTTAACAAAACTGGAGCACTTCCATCTTCATTGCTTTCCAAATCACGTCACATTACCGTTTCGCTATATTTTTCAAGGAATGAATTACAACAAACCAACATTATTTTATAAAGACATTGAAATTAACTATGTACACCCTCTAGCACGTATCTAGCACGTAACTAAAATCACACATGCACACACATATGCATGCACAAATACAAACAGAATGAACGAGATAGGGAGAGAGAAAAACTAGACATTTGTATTCAAGAATTGCTGCCTGTTGAATGAAAATATTGTCCAACAAGGAGAACAAAACTAAAGTCTAACAAATAAGTTCCATGAATAAGTTCAAACCAGAGCAACAGAGTGCAGAAGAAAAGTTATAATCAGCAAGTATTCAGTTAACTTGTAACTAAGTTCACGTGTGCGTTGGTTGCTATAAAATTTCTAGATCGCCTCTGATATTGCGTGTTGGATGTTCATATCGCGGCATCCTGCGATCACCAAGTTTTTCCCATTCTTCTCTTTATAGAGTTTTTAGTTTTAATTGGGGGAGAGGGAAATTGTGAAAAAATTTATCATGCTCAGAGGGAGCCACATCGGATTTCCTGCAGAATGTATGCGAAATTGCAATTAAAGCAAAGCGTTCTACCTGCGACGTCTGTTCTAACCATTTCCATCATGAAACACTACCATTAAGATTCGATTCAGACCCCTTTCTTTTTCCTCCCTTTTTTATCTACTTTCACATAGCGATTTTTTAGTCATTCCTCCTCCTTCTACTTTATTCTGTCACTCTCTTAATTTAAAGACTTCTTTTTACCTCTCTACCATCTGTAATAAAAAAAATCCTGAAACACTTCAAGTGATTTGTGACATAGACATAAGACTTTAAAGCTTGACAGAAGAGAACGATGAATTCAATCACTCTTAGTATTTGACAAGTATTTCAAATTGTTGACCCTGGAAGAATGAACAGTAAAAACTCAACTCATCAGGGTTTGACCATAGAATATAGAGCCGTAACTTACTACAAGGAATTTTGTTCGAGGCCTTGACAATTGTACTACAATAATAATACTAAAGATAAAATAAAAATAAATGTACCCTTTTAAAAACCTAGCGAGGCTCATGGGCCCGGTTTTCCGGTTTCAATGGTGTATGTGTTCCTCAACTGGACGGGACGCCAGCCCACCGCAGCGTTACTCCTTTTTGCTAGCTGAGTGGACTGGAGCAACGTGAAATGGAGTGTTTTGCTCAAGAACACAACGCGTTGCCCGGTCCAGGAATCGAAACTACAATCTTATGATCATAATGCTGATACCCTAACCACTAAGCCACGCGCCTCCACATAATACTAATGATATTCAATCATAAGTTCTCAAGTTATGGAAGAACGTATCAGTCAAGTCTAACGACTTCAGTATTTCACTGGTATTTGTATTATTCGTCCTGAAAGGAGGAATAATAAAGATGACTTTAGCGATATTTGAACTCAAGAACTTAAAAGTGTTTTATCCATGTTCTACATTTCCAGGATAAACAAGAATATTGATTTCTCTCATAGGCACAGGCTCATTACCTCACATTTTCGAGACATTTCGCCGACAAGCAGCAGTTTTCAATGGTATGTCTTTTATCCACCCCTGAAGGTGTGTTTGTGATGTGCTCAACCACTTAAACGTCAAATATCACAAGCGGGCTGTTCCGTTGATCAGATTAACTGGAACACTCGTCGTCGTAACCGACGGAGTGCCAGCTTTACTACTGATCAAGTGTTAAAGTAATGACAGCTAAGAGCTCCGTTCTAAATACGTGTGAGTAAAGAAAAAGTGAGAAAGAGAATGAGCAAGTGCGAATGAAAGACAGGATGAGAGAGAGTGAAAGAGAGATAGAGAGGGAAAGAGAGACAGATAGGGAAAGGGAGATAGGGAGGGAAAGAGAGACAGAGAGGTTGAGTGTATGTGGTTTCGTAGTTTCTTCAATTTTGTTTGCATGTGTTTATGTTGAGTTCATATATGCATACGTATGTGTGTAAGTTCTTGTATAATAGAGAAGATTCTTAGATTTATCTTTTAAGACAGCTATAAATATATGGATATGTATGTATGTTTAAGAAAGAGACTGTGAGGCAGAGAGAAAAAGACATAGACAAACAGACAGAGAGGGGTGAGAATAACAATGTGAATGTATATATGTGTGTGTTCGAATATATGTAACTATATGAACTCAATCATGTATGAGTATAAGTGTTTGGCGTGTGATGGGAGGTAAAATTGTCCGTTTCAACAAGCAAAAACAAGGAAAATGAGATTGTTTTAAGGGTATTGGTTATTTGGTTTTTGTTTTAATATTTATAATTTTATATAACATCACGTAATTATCACTGTTGTGTGTGATTGTTGACATTTGTAGCCTAAAGTTCTTCCGATAGTGACTTTTTAATAGCCCAGATTCTAGATAATAGAGCTGTTTGCAAAACTCGTTCAGACATACTCATATATAATCAGTAATATATGTAGCTGGTAAGGCGGCGAGTTGGCAGAAACTGAGCTAAGCAATGCTTAGCTCAGACCGGTGCGTTCTGAGTTCAGATTCCGCCGAGGTCGACTTTGCCTTTCATCCTTTCGGGTTCGATAAATTTAGTACCAATTACGCACTGGGATCGATGTAATCGACTTAATCCCTTTGTCTGTCCTTGTGTGTCCTTATTTAGACCCTTGTAGGCAATAAAGAAGTAAGAAACGTTAGCAGGCCGGACAAAATGCTTAGCGGTATTTCGTCTGCTGTTACGTTCTGAGTTCAAATTCCGCCGATGTCGACTTTGCCTTTCATCCTTTTGGGGTCGATTAAATAAGTACCAGTTACGCACTGGGGTCGATATAATCGACTTAATCCGTTTGTCTCTCCTTGTTTTTCCTCTCTGTGTTTAGCCCCTTGTTGGCAGTAAAGAAATAGGTATTTCGTCTGCTGTTACGATCTGAGTTCAATATTCGCCGAGGTCGAATTTGCCTTTCATTCTTTCGGGGTCGATAAATTAAGTACTAGTTACGTACT
>NC_043001.1:93068187-93070687 GCF_006345805.1 Octopus sinensis | reverse complement strand
GCCTTTCCCTTGGATAACATCGGTGGCGAGGAGAGGCGAGGCCGGTATGCGTGGGTGACTGCTGGTCTTCCATAAACACCTTGCCCGGACTTGTGCCTAGGTGCAATTCCATGGTCATTCATGACCGAAGGGTCACAACAATTGTTTCTGCATTGTTGTTCTTTTTCTATTTTTATTTGTTTACTTACCTTTTTTCAAGATAGTTATTTCTTTTGGTCCTCATACTATGTAGCGTAGGATACACAAAGCATTCTCTTCAACAGCAATTTGGACAAAATACGTCGCAGTATTTCTTCCGGCTGTTTACGCTCTGAGTTCAAATCCCGCCGAGGTAGGCTTTATCTGCCATTCTTGCGGGATCGATAAAATAAAGTACCAGTTGAGCAGTGGAGTTGATGCAATTGATTTACATACTTCCCAGAATTTGCTGGCGTTGGGCCAAAATTTGAAACCATTGAGAGCAGCCAGGTGGCAGAATCGTTAGGACGTCGGACAAAATGCTTAGTACTGGTTCCGAGGTCGACTTTCATTTTTGCGGTGTCGATGAAATAAGTACCTGTTGAGCGATGGGATTGATATGATCGACTAGAACCCTCACTCAAAATGTCAGGCCTTGTTGCCGTTATTGTTGTTGTTTTTGCTGTTGTTGTTGTTGTTGTTTTACTTGTTGAATTACAGATGTCGTGTTTGAGCATCAGCTTCATTAATTCTGCCACTTTGGGAGGGTTGACAAAGATTATTAACTCTATTTTCTCCCGGACAACTTATAAAAAGAAAATTATAAAGAAAATGAATAAAGAAAAAATAATTTCTGAAGATTAACGTTCCAATATTATCTTCTCATATACTCAAGTATCGTCAATTTGATAGTTGTACAACGCTTGTTTGGTTCGGCCATTGATCTGTCTCAGCACCGAATTTCCTCTCTCTTCAAGAAATAATACTTTATTTGTGGAACAGCGACAGAAAATGTCTAGATAAATCATTTAAATCGTTCCGAGAACACGATTAGTATTTATTTTGCGAACCGCCCAGTGATAAAAGGTAAAGTCAACACAGGTGGGTTTAGAGCTCAAAATTAAATTGATTATAGGACATTTTGTCTGCCTTTTTATAGCTTCGGCACTTCACTAACACATATAGCCTCTACGTTGTCACTTGATTTGCTAGTCATAGCAGCCAAATATTTGTTATATCGTTATATACATCGGTGAAAAAGAGCACAATCAATGGCTTTGAATGTATGTCTGCTTAATCAGGGCTGACTCGGAGCTAAAGAGCAAGACTTGGAGCAAAGTTAATAAACTATTACCTGACTGCATATTTCATAGTTTTTACTTCTTATTTCTATGTTCTCGCCATAAATCTAGCTTCAACTAGCTTAGCTTTCATCACATAGAAATAAAGCAATACATACAAGAGTTCGCATACCGAACATCTATCTACCTTATAGATAAATATATAGATGGTTAGATTATATACATCCATATATACGCATATATACATAGATAGATAGATACATACATACATACATACATACATACATACATACATACATACATATACATACATACATACATACATACATACATATGTATTATGTATGTATATTTGTATCTATTTATATATATATATAAATATACATTTATATAGATAGATAGATAGATAGATAGATAGATAGATAGATAGATAGATAGATAGATAGATAGATAGATAGATAGAGATAGATAGATAGATACAAATATATCAAATATATGTATATATATATGTGTGTGTGTGTAACTATTATATATATATGTATATATGCCTATATAAGCATGTATATAATCTAACCATCTATATATTTATATATATATATATATATATATATATATATATAATAACAATAATTCTTGGATGGGGTTCATAAACATTTATTGCCTTGCTACGCGCGTTTCCACGAATCACATGTCTCTTAAGATCACAGTCCGTATTCCTCGGATGACTACAGTGTAGTTCGTAGTATCCGTGGGAATCGGGTAGATCATTTTCATGGATTCATTTCTTGAGGCGATATAACAATAATAGATGTAAAATAGAGGGTTAGTTATCCCTTTTGACCAGTGTGAAGGTTGATTGAGTTATGTGGGTATTTCTGTGTGTATTTGGTGGGGAGGAGGGGAAGTTGATAGAAAGAGAGGATGGAATGGTAGTTATATAGCGATGGAAGTGTGTGGCGAGCTGGCAGAAACGTTAGCACGCCGGGCGAAATGCTTAGCGGTATTTGGTCTGCCGTTACGTTCTGAGTTCAAATTCCGCCGAGGTCGACTTTGCCTTTCATCCTTTCGGGGTCGATAAATTAAGTACCAGTTACGCACTGGGGTCGATGTAATCGACTTAATACCTATGTATGTCCTTGTTTGTCCCCTCTGTGTTTAGCCCCTTGTGGGTAATAAAGAAATAGGAAGTGTGTGGTGATATTGGACTTACTTTGTTATTCAGTCTGCAGATGTCAAGGATA
>NC_043001.1:93030687-93058187 GCF_006345805.1 Octopus sinensis | reverse complement strand
AAACAGGAGTGAAAGTATAAACTAATGGAGAATATAAGAAAGAACATAGGGTAAGAACGAGTGAGGTTCGTGGTTCGAGAGGAAAAGTGAAAGTAAAAGTAAGAGAATGATGATGGCGGGGAGGGGATGGTGAAACAGAGCAGAAGTATCGATGACGCAGGCATTATCATAAGTAACATTACAGTCTTCTTTCAGAGGAAGAAACCATTTGCAAGACTTTTTGATATCAAGTAAAGTGAAGTTTATATTCCTTTGCTATATAGCGTTGCCAAAGATACATTCGTTATCATGTACTTAGTCAATGATGTCATCATTGCTGCCATCGCTGTCCTCTTTTACATGTTAATCGTCATCGCAGTCATATCGTCTTAATTCTTTTCCTCCATTAAATCACTCCTACAACGTTAATTTCTGCAATGCTAGATTAAACCTGTCTAAACTAGAAGTTCTCGTTTCTTTATTGCCCACAAGGGGCTAAACATAGAGGGGACAAACAAGGACAGACAAGGGGATGAAAGGCAAAGTCGACCTTGGCGGAATTTGAACTCAGAACGTACCGGCAGACGAAATACCTATTTCTTTACTACCCACAAAGGGCTAAACACAGAGAGGAAAGACAAGGACAGACAAATGGATTAAGTCGATTATATCGACCCCAGTGCGTAACTGGTACTTAATTTATCGATCCCGAAAGGATGAAATGCAAAGTCGACCTCGGTGGAATATGAACTCAGAACGTAACGGCAGACGAAATACCTATTTCTTTACTACCCACAAGGAGCTAAACACAGAGAGGAAAGACAAGGACAGACAAATGGATTAAGTCGATTATATCGACCCCAGTGCGTAACTGGTACTTAATTTATCGACCCCGAAAGGATGAAATGCAAAGTCGACCTTGGTGGAATATGAACTCAGAACGTAACGGCAGACGAAATACCGCTAAGCATTTGGCCCGGCATGCCAACGTTTCTGCCAGTTCGCCGCCTTATCTACAACACTTTATAATACTTCCTCTTCTTCCACCTTTTTTTACATAGCTACTGTTTTCTCCTTTCACTATGACAGAAAGAGAGAAACGAACCCACAAAAATACTTTACACGTAACTTACTGCTTTACATATTAAGGTTATAAACGTTATGCTGCACTGAACTGTCGTTTCCGTAGTAACGAGAATAAAAAGTCTTCACTTGAGTTTCATATTAATTTTCTGTTTTAACATTGTTAACAATGTAATAATATTCTATAGCTATCAATTCTATTACTATCTCTACATTTTCCTATCTATCTATCTATCTATCTATCTATCTATCTATCTATCTATCTATCTATCTATCTATCTATCTATCTATCTATCTATCTGTCTATCTATCTATCTATCTATCTATCTGTCTGTCTGTCTGTCTGTCTGTCTGTCTGTCTAGCTAGTAGCTAGCTACTTTTCTCTATCTATCTATGTACCTGCCTACCTACCTACCTATCTACCTACCTGTCTGTCTATCTGTCTGCCTATCTATCTGCCTGCCTGCCTGCCTCTCTCCCTCCCTCACTCCCTCACACCATCCCTCTTTCCCTCCCTACCTCCCTACCTCCCTATCTACCTACCTACCTAAATACATACATACCTATCCATCTATCTATCTATCTATCTGTTTGTCTTCATAACTAGTTTGCTATCGTATTTATCTTTGTATAATGATGGTAAGGTCACAGCTGGAACACCTTTGATCATAATAGGTCTGTCAACTAGGTTTGACCTGAGGTTAAACAACAAACACTAGCATACTTTTACAGAATTTTCTATACAGAGTCCCTTCAATATCATACTCTTCAATCAGATACAATTTTCATTGCTGCTCTTGCACTGTTCCGGCTAACTTTGCATGTAGACCTGCCAAGGTTAGTTTACTTGCCGTTTTAAAGCAATTCGTTCGTGTGTAGAGAAACAAACATTAGGCAGGTCGATTTTCATTGTTTTATCAGTGATTATGACCAATCATATGTTTGTAATCGTGATAACCTAAAATTTAAAGTTTCAGTAACTGCTTCGCCTGTGAGAAAGACGAATACCATTGCTAGAACACTGTTTAACATAGATGTGTTCGATCAGGACGAACTAGGACTAAACAACAGCACGTGTATCAACAATCATACTAAAATACAATGATATTAAAATCAAATGTACAAGAGTTAATCAGTGAAGTGTATACTGTAAATCCTCGAGTATAATCCGCATTTTTTCCCCAAAATTTAAAAGTCAAAATCCCTAGTGCGTACTATATACGAGGTTAAAAATGAAAACTATTTTCCAAGTAATGTCCGAGTCTCTATTTGCTGTCCGGCAATGTTTATTCAGACGCATTTTGTGATGTCGGGCGCGAAAATACCTTGAGCTAAGCCTGAAAGCAATGAAGTCATAAAAGAATCATCCATAACTTACAGTAAGCAACATTAATTAAAATAAAAGTATTCAGAACACCAAATAACATGTATCAAAAACAATTTGCAAACATTCCCATATAACAAAATGCACAAAAAAAGCTACATGTTTGCATTATGTTATATATACAATAATAATAAAGAACGTTACCGTATACATTTTTACAAACCAAGGACATTATATAGACCTCCTTGATCCAAGTTAGCGAAGGGGAGCGTATTATACACAAGGCTTAGGTTTTTCAGAGGTCCGGTCACCTAAAAGTCTCCTGCGTATTATACTCAAGGGCGGACTATACTCGAGGATTTTCAAGTTAATATCACCAAACATATCTTAAATATAATGCAACAACTTCATGCAGGGAATTTTTTTTTCGTTGTTAAGGCATTACTTTTACACACATGTTGGTTAGATAGCACAGAAACTGTCAAATGAGAAAATCCCATGAAAAACAAGACAACAAATTGTTCAGAATTTCGGAATCCCCTACATTTAAACTACACTTAACAAACAACAAACGACGGATATTGCAAGATGAAAAAAATGTAAAAGCTTTGATCTTATTTTTAACAATATCAATTTGTTCTTTTCTCTTCTTCTTGCTGTGGCAGTTGTTGTTGTTGTTGTTGGTGGTGGTGGTGGTGGTGGTGGTTGTGGCTGTTGTTGTTGTTGTTGTTGTTGTTATCATCCGCCGGTCATTTCCGATCAAGTAAAAAACTACAGGCTAAGGCCGTGACAGTCTCGTCTTTTTGTATGTCAAGTACTGAAATTGTTCGACGTATCCTTCTTTTTGTAAGACAGTAGGATATATTTTGAAAGATTCTTTGAACTGCTTTGTCTTATAGATAAAACAACAGCGTGCGTAGATGTTTCCTCATTGGCTCCGAGTAGAATATCTGTTTTGTAAAGGAGACATTACATTCGATGAAATCGTCAGTAGCGTATTACTTACAATCATGTAATCTATATGATATTGTAAAAACAACAATAAGAATAATTGGGGTTGCTTTGTAGCAGAAGAGAAATAATATCAAATTTAATTCTTTTCTGCAAATAAAATTACCATTCTTATTATTGTTGTTGATGCGAATTATATTTCAGTTGTCAGCGTTGTTGTGTTTCCTCTCTTTGCAAAATAATGATAGACAGCCAAAATACTGCTGAAAATGTGATCTTGGTATTTGCTTAATCTAAATTATCAATAACAAGGAAGGAAATGGTAGGATGCCATGTCGAGAAATTGTATGGCTAATTTACGAATGAATCCTATCCTCATATTATTTAAATATCACTGTACTGCCATATGTACTAGTATGGTATTACATATATACGTTTGTGTGTACACATACACGCACATATGTGTGTGGATGGATGGATGGATGGATGGATGGATGCAAGTGTAGGTGGGTTAGCGTTCGTACATACAACTCCGCCCCTTGTGCGTGAATTTGGCAGGCGGAAACTGTATGGAAACTCGTGGTGTATGCATGTATGTATGTATGTATAAGTATATATATGTGTGTGTGAATGTGTGTATGTGTGTATATATATATATATATTGTGTGTGTGTATGTATATATATATATATTTATATATGTGTGGTGTATATATATATATATGTATGTGTGTGTATACATACATACATATATATATATATATATATATATATATATATATATATATATATATATATATATATATATATATAGGGAGAGTTTACGAAAAAAAGCAAAAGACGAAGACAGGTGGTGTACAAGACAAACAGATGTATTAGTAGAACGCTCAGGAATAGAAAAAGGTCCTTTACGTTTAGAGCCTACGTTCTTCTACAGAAAGGGACACAGAAAAAAACAAGGAGAGAAACAAGGAGAGAAAAAATGTTTGTAGTGGCTAGCGATCTATCATGGCGACCTGTCTGAGTTTTTCCCACCCACTACCGCTTGACAATCGGTGTTGGTGTGTTTACGTCCCCATAACTTAACGGTGCGGCCAAGGAATCCGATAGAATAAGTACCAAACCTTAAGAAATAACAAATACTGGGATAGAATTAGGGTAGACTGCATGGTCGCAGTCCAGTTATTGAAGCAAGTAAAAGATAGACGATAGAGGCACATCGCACACACATACATTACATCCATCATGCACACGCATACATACATACATACATACATACATACATACATACATACATACATACATACATACATACATACATACATACATACACAGGCTAAGAGAATGGAAAGAAAGAGAAGATGAGAAAGTGGTGTGTTAGAATACAATACGAGCAAAGAGATCATGTTCTCGGCAAATGTCGACAATCTTTTTCTCAATTCCTTGTTTCTCTTTAATTTCCCTTTGTAAATGTCGATTCGTATTAATGTTGCAACACTTGATTTTTCCTTCAGTAGCAGCTTTCTGTGTATAGCTTCCATATTCCAGCAACCTGTCAGTCAGTGGCTGAGACAACGTTGCTAAACAGGTTGTGGAGACGCAGTGAAAGCTGACAGGAAAAAGGAAAGATATGTTGATAGGGATTTTTGATGTCAACTGGATTAACTGCCTACTTTCGAAATATTTATTTATTTACCTATTTATTTAATATTTTTAGTCTTCCATGTTGCTCAGTTTATTTCTAAATAATAATTTTATCTGATTTAAGCACATTTCCAACAATTTTGAGGGGAAAGATGTTAATCGATTATATCGATCCCATTGCTTCATTGCTGTTTTGTTTTATAGATCAGGGTGAGACAAAAGATAAAGTTGTCCTTATCGGGATTTGAACTCAAATTCTCGCAAAGAGCAAGAATAAGTGCCATGCAAAGCGTCTAAAATCTGGGGTATTTGTTAATCAATGCCGTTCAAAGCTATGACTTGGCTTGTACTTTATTTTATCGACCCTGGAACAGATACTGCAAGAGATTTTATCCGACGCAATAATGATACCGCCTATCTTAATTCTTTCTAACTTTGACACAAGGCCAGCAACTTAGAAGGGAGGAGCAAATCTATTACATCGACTCCAGTGCTTGATTGGTACTTATTTTATCGACCCCAAAAGGGTGGAAGGCAAAGCTGACCTCAACTGAATTTGAACTCGTAGCGTAAAGAACCGGAAGAAATTCTACTAGCTCGCTGCCCTTAGTAATAATCCTTTCTACCATAGGAACAAGGCCTGAAATTTTGAGGGATGGGATTAATCGATCATAGCAACCCCAGTGTTCGACTGGTACTTAATTTATCAACGCCGAAAAGATGAAAGGTAAAGTCGACCTCGGCGGAATTTGAATTTAGAACGTAAAGTCGGAGGGAATACCTATTTCTTTACTACCCACAAGAGGCTAAACACAGAAGGGACAAACATGGACAAAAAAAAAACAGATTAAGTCGATTACATCGGCCCCAGTGTGTAACTGGTACTTAATTTATCGACCCCGAAAGGATGAAAGACAAAGTCGACCTCGGCGGAATTTGAACTCAGAACGTAGCGGCAGACGAAATACTGCTAAGCATTTTGTCTGGTATGCTAACGATTCCGACAGGTCTCCGCCTTAATCTTTCAAGTAACAATAATTATTGTTGTTAGTGAAAGCGTTGGGTTGGCAGCATTGTCAGAATGTCGAAAAATATAATATGCAATATTTAGCTTTTGAGTCCAAATCTCTCCGTCACCAGTTTTGCTTTCCATCTCTCTGAGGTCGATAAAATTTCTGATTTAGGCACATGTCCAGTAATTTTGAGGAGAGGGGTTTAGTGGATGTCATTGATTCCAGTACTTAACTGGTACTTTAATTTATCCGTCTCGAAGAATGAAGTGCAAAGTTGAACCCGGTGGGAACTGAGCGCAGAACATAAAGAGCTTGAAGAAATACCATGAAGAATTCATTCCAACGCTGTGGCGATTCTGTCAACTCGCCACCTTCATAGTCATAATAACCACTTCTACTATGGCCTGGAATTTGGGAGGAGGAGTTTAGTCGATTACATTGACCCCCAGTATTCAACTGGTACTTAATTTATTGACCCCGAAATGATGAAAAGCAAAGTCTACCTCGGTGGAATAAAGACAGACGAAATGCCTCAGAGCATTTAGCCCGGCGTGTTAATGATTCTGCAAGTTCGCCGCCCGACTTAACAGCAACAACAACAACACCTTCACCACCACCACCACCACCACCACCACCAACAACAACAACAACAACAACAACAACAACAACAACAACAACAACAACAGCAATAATAATAATAATAATAATAATAATAATAATAATAATAATAATAATAATAATAATGAAGATTCCATTTTATTTAAAAAGCACCAGAACACAAATACTAGAATACCATACAGTATCCTCGACAATATTTATGCGAAATACATTCATACAGGGTTCAGTCCTACTATGTGGCACCTTGGTTAAGTGTCTTTTGCTATGACCTCGGGCAGAGTAAAGCCTTGTGACAGAGAAAGAAATAGAAAGGCGACTTTACATGCAATCCACGTTCAATAAACTGAGTTGCCTACTCGTTAAAATTTAATGCAAGTGCTTGAGTATTCTAAGAACACTCATATCTATTTCTTTACTACCCACAAGGGGCTAAACACAGAGAGGACAAACAAGGACAGACAAACGGATTAAGTCGATTATATCGACCCCCAGTGCATAACTGGTACTTATTTAATCGACCCCCGAAAGGATTAAAGACAAAGTCGACCTCGGCGGAATTTGAACTCAGAACGTAAAGACAGACGAAATACCATAGAGCATTGCTCCCGGCATGCTAACGTTTCTGCCAGCTCGCCGCCATTTCTAAGAATACTCATATCCTTAACGTCATGCTCAGCTAGAATCGATTCACTCACAAGGTTTGAGGTCGACTCTGGTTTGTAATAAAAGAGCTTTGCCCAAGGTGCCGAGTAGAGGGATCAAACTCAAAACCTGGTGATTGCGATGGAAACTTTTTAACCGGTGAGCTTGCTCGAATACATAACACACACACACACACAATACATACAGACACGCTGCATTCGTGTATGCATTCTTATGTAAAACGGGAGCACATAACAAACCTATTTTCTGCTCACTGCAATGCTTTGTTACAAGATTAGTTTGATATTATATCCAATTTCATCACCCTCTCATCACTATCACAGCCATCTTCCCACTACCACGTTATATGGGTTTCGTGTTTATTCTCTCTTTATGACATACACATACACACCTACCTGCACACCACAAGCCATTGCTATCGCCATCATCATTATTTCAACCACACCTATACAATTTCGTATCCTTTCCTCTCAAACAGGATGCTGGTAAATTATATTGTTTCCGGTGAATTAAATGGTTTTTATTTATTAGTGGCTGGTTGAGGAGAAAGAAAGGTGTAGCTATACCTCTGAGCTGCAGCACAATACAGGTTCCTAGTTAACTCCGAAACTAATTTTGCTGCACAGGAAGAGAATAAAGCGGAAGTAGAATTCGTTTCAAAGGGAGATTTCATTAAATTATCAAACAACGTAGTTCCGAATATCTACCTGCATGAATCCATGTAAATCTATACAAATGATTATGTGGTTGTATATATGGATATAATTTCATACATATAGACATATATACATCCTTACTTTTAGGGGTATCTAAAACTACACTACCAAATATGCTTCTCTCTTGTTTAGGCTGTGTGGTAGTATTTGAGGGAGATATGGATGCAGTTTCTTGTAGGTTGATCGACTTTATAGTGGCTTTGTTAGTTCGATTCGAGTTTTGTTGAATATTGAGATGTTTACGAAAAGAAGGCGGGAATGATAAAATTCTACTTTGGCATTATTTTATTACCTTCCTTTTGGCAAGACAAAAAGCTTCCCGATTATTGAGTAAATTTAATGTTCGGGGTTCATGTCTTTCCTAAATGTATCAATTGCCTAATATAAACTGGCTACAACTGAAAATTAGAAACACGAGAGAGGGTAAAAAGAGGAAGAGATAAAGTAGCGATGAATCGAATTAACAGAAACAATGGATTACTTGCGAATTGTCTGCGGTTCATGTCCTTTCATGAAGCATCACCGAATCCATGACGAATACTATTTATTATCTTTCAATGTTCCTGACTCTGCCTGGAAATAGGCACACTGAATATATCACTTGTAACTGTAAATAAATGAGATTACTGTATAAAGGTGAGATTTGCGTTGTTATGAACTTGGTCTTTGATACAAAGTTCTCACATCCCTTACATATTTGTGCCATTAAATCTATCATAATCGCACCTAAAGAGAAAATTTATTTGCTATCTTCGAACCCATTCCTTCCAATATTATATTATATAATTATATTATTTTGAGAGTAATTATAACCAACATTTCCCCTGTCCAAAATTATATATTTCAGCTTTTATAATTTAATCTTCTCTTTGTTTCTTTGCACAGGACTTAGTGGTTTGGTGGAATCCATGACAAAGTCTGCAAGTTTAGGCGGACAGCAGGTTCTTAACTGCCACGTTTCCTTACCGGTAGGGAAAAAGAAGCCCCACGTGATCCAGTGGAATAAGGCCGGTCTTGATCAGCCAGTCTACATGCGTTACGACAATTACCCACCACAGATTAACGGCCGCTTTGAAGGTCGGCTCAAGATAATCCATGGTATGTCATTAGAAATAAGTCACATCCGAACACAGGACGAAGGCTGGTACGAATGTAAAGTAATATTCCTGGACATTGAAAAATTCACGGGAAACGGCACGTGGGTTTACCTCAAAGTAAACAGTGAGTACAGATATATTTTCCTTATTTTTTAAAAAATATATTTGTGATTTATTTCCTTTTTGACCAAGCCAATACTTCATTTCCATGTCTTTATCGAAAACAATGAAGTTCTAGTTGACAGAACAATAAAAAGCTAGGCAGCAGATCTAATGGTTGTGTCTGGTACGAATTGTGCCCATGATCAAGGCATTGGACTCATATCGATGAAATTTCATCAAGTTTGGAGTAGGTTTCATGATGAGGTATATTTCGCCGATCTAGACAGCGACAGCTTTAAACAATTGACAAGGGCTTCGTTAGCTTAATGTTCTCAGTTCAAGTTACTTTTTGAAGGGCATTGTGTGTATATTTCGGTTTTGTATCATGCATAAAGACTGGCAATGGAATTTTAAACTTAAATGATGAAATTGTTACCAGACTAGCAATCACAATTGATATAAAAGAAAAGAAAATCAGTTTTAATACATTCAGTGGTGTATAAAATAAGAGATGTTGAGATCCGTAACTTTAGAATCAATTTCAATTTCAGATTCAAATTTTCAAGTTAAAAAAAAATTCATTTCGATTTTCGCAGATTGTTCTGTTTTCTATCCAGTACTGTTTGGAAGTATTTCGAGCTGATAAAATCGTTGCTGTACAGCACAAAATGCTAAAGTTTCAGGCCTTGTGTCTATAGTAGAAATAATAATAATTATTATTATTGTCGTTGTTGTTGTTAATATTAATATGTTCACTATTGTTGTGGTTGTTACTGTTTTACTGCTGTCTTATTTCTCGTATAATTTAGTTCGTTAAAAATAGTATTTACTTCAAAGAATCTTTTCACTTACTCATTAAACAGGACAGACTGTACTATGACGGATCTTTAACTATAACCTATGAACACTGAAAGAAACATTTCAAGCGTATTATTGCGTTAGCTTATTATCATTACCGTTCAATTAACTTCCGAAGACCGAGTATTTGGATTTGCTTTATCACATTCCCAGTAAATAAATCTTGTTAATTTCTTCCTCAAGCAGTTGAATTTTTGTTTTTAGGTGAAGATAGAAGTTATATTTGAACTGCTGCTCTATGGAAAACACATAGTGTGTGTGTGTGTGTGTGTGTGTGTGTGTGTGTGTGTGTGTGTGTGTGTGTGTGTGTGTGTGTGTGTGTGTGTGTGTGTTTGAATGCATAGATGCGTGTGCGTGTTAGAGAAAGATAGAGACAGACAGACAGACAGGTAGATAGACAGACAGAAACAGAGAGACAAAGAGAGTTATCAGCTGGTTTAAGCAGTCTTCCAATTAAAATTGGATTTCTTATGTGAGAAACAATTGTTTTTGGTTGATCGTGTTGTTGTTATGAGTAAAAGTCAATTTCTAGACAATCTTTCTATGACCTTTTGTTTGAGACTACACAATATAAATCGTGTCTTTGTGAATGTCACATCAATTAATTGAGATACATTAACTTAAATTATCTAAGTTATGTGAAAGCCACAGCTCGCCGAATCCGCAAGATGTGGACTATCAAATGAAGGAACAGTATTACCGGTTTAGCAGAGACGACTCTATACTATGATCTTAGTAACATATTTAACTCACGGGTGGCTGGAATTAGATGATATAATGTAGTATAGCGCATAGTTTTACATATGTACGGGTGTTTGTATTTGTTTATGTGTACATGTGTGTACGTGTGTGTATGTAATGTCGTTAGTCTTACCACAAATTATAGAAAGCAATATGAAATAAAGCATAGGGCTATATGAAAAAAATATTTATGAATAGTAAACTAAGCACGGACATACTTTAAGATTCATAGCAAAACCGGTGAATTAAAAAAATATTGTGTATTATACATTCGTCAGTACAATCTTTTTTTATTCAACCCAAACGAGGCTGTAACTTGTAAGGAATACTGTAAGGAAGAAATTTAAACATTTGTGTGGTTAGTTGTCTCACTTTGCCTTTATGAATTTGTGTGTGTGTCTGTGTGCGTGTATGTGTGTGTGTGTGTGGTGTGTGTGTGTGTGTGTGTGTGTGTGTGTGTGTGTGTGTGTGTGTGCGCGCGTGTGTGTGCGTGTGTGTAGATGTGTCTGTGTGTATATGTACATGAGCGGGTATGTGAGCGTTTTGTAAAGAGCAGATAATTTACCATAAATTCATAATTCTCTCCATTACGCCATCCATTACTGATTACTAGCAGTCTCGTTGACGTTGAATAAAGTTTTCGGCACTGACGAACGAAAAGTGCTTCGAATCAGAAGGACTCACAAATCTCAGTGTGTTCTTCATTAGGTGTTTCTTTTGAAAGAGTGTACTAGTCTTTTAAAAATCTGGTATAGGTTACGTAAAGACTTACAAAGAAAATAGTATCTGATTATTTTGTTTAGCTGGATGTCAGTACTGATTAAACAGACCTTTCTTTTTGACTGAAACGTTCTATCTATGATCATTGCGCTCTGAATTTCTTTTTTTCGTCCATAATGTATTACGGACTACATCATATAATGTTTCCTCTCATTTTTAAGGATGGTAGGGTCGACTATGAGAGGAATTCGACTACTATATCTAGTGTATCGAGTGACTGCACAGATATATTTTGCTTTTAGCTTTGTTCACCTTTCAGCTGAACTTGTTTGGACGAGTGGTGGACTAGAACTGACAATCGAAGCGTCGATGCTTATAGGGCTAGTATTCACCATAAGTACACTTAACCTTCGACATGCCATGTTGCCTAATATTGCAAATAAGGACAAGAGAGAACAACTCGCTGAGTATAAACAGCGGATGCAATGTATATCCGTTGGTATAGTTATATATTGCATTCGCAATAGTTCATCAACCCCTATAAGGAACATTTTAGAGAAGGCTTAGCTATACGGAACTGGTTCAAACTAGATTCACTGCACCTGGGGCAAAAAAAAAGGTGCCTTTAATCATAGGTCCACTCAAAGTTAGCCTTGATCTAAACAACAAGGGAGATAATCATGAGATTGTCAAAACATTGAAGTGTCGGAACTGAATTAGAGTTTATAAGGCGAGCATATAGGAGAGGCAATTAAAACTTGTTTATCATAGCACATCAAATAATGAATTGTCATTCGCATAATAAGACTAGTGGAGGCGCGTGTCTTAGTAGTTAGGGTGTCAGCATCATGATCGTAAGATTGTGGTTTCGATTCCTGGACCGGGCGACGCGTTGTGTTCTTGAGCAAAACACTTCATTTCACGTTGCTCCAATCCACTCAGCTGGGAAAAATGAGTAACGCTGCGATGGACTGGTGTCCCGTCCAGCTGGGGAACACATACACCATAGAAACCGGGAACCCAGGCCCATGAGCCTGGCTAGGCTTTAAAAAGGCGCATTTATTTTTATTTTATAAGGCTGCTCACTAAAGTATTTTATCTTTTACCTTTCTTTTCCCCTTTTTTTTTGTGCATTTCCTTAGTGTATATTCCCATCGTTCATTCTGAGAAGGTGAATGAAAAAATCAGTAGAGCACCGGACAAAATACTTTGTGATATTTAGTTACGTCCGTTTTGTATTCAGAATTTAAGTCGTATTCGTGTTCTCTTTCCTGTTTATCTTTTTGGGGTTGATAAATACCAGTCAATGCATAAATATGGGTCTCGATGTAATTGACAACAGTATTGCAAGACAGTGCCCCTCCCTTCACTCTCACAGTTTTCCGGCTTTCCTGTTTCCTGTTTTCGTACATGGGTCCTTACTTTCTGTTATTAGTTTTGTTGTCCTTTCTCTCCTTCCTCAGCCTTGCTTTCCATTTCTCATGTTCTTTTCCCATTTTTATAGTTTTTACTATCATTCGTTCACACATTCTTTTCAGCCTTCTTTCTTAGATTCATGTTTGCATTCTTTCATTTTCCTTAACTTCTTTCTACTTCACCACTTTCTTCCAGCCTTTATTAGTTGCTTTTTTTTCTTCTTTGATGTCCTTCAGTTTATTCTACGCTTCGTTGCCAAACTTCTTTTCTTTTTCTTTCTCCTCTATTCCTTTCATATATCCCTTCGTTCTGTTTGATTCCTTTTCTGCCTTCTCTTCCTACTTTTTCATTTTCTTTCTTTTCTATTTTCTTTTGTACAAGCGAGCAACAAAGACGGCTCAGCGTCGTGCATATTTAGATAGATAGATAGATAGATAGATAGATAGATAGATAGATAGATAGATAGATAGATAGATAGTAGATAGACAGACAGACAGACAGACAGACAGACAGACAGACAGACAGATAGATAGATAGATAGATAGATAGATAGATAGATAGATAGATAGATAGATAGATAGATATGTAGATAGATGCGTAGATAGATAGATAGATAGATAGATAGATAGATAGATAGATAGATAGATAGATAGATAGATAGATAGATAGATAGATAGATAGATAGATAGATAGATAGGTAGATAGATAGATAGATAGATAGATAGATAGATAGATAGATATATAGATAGATAGATAGATATGAATTTCTAAGGAAAGTGGTTTGAATTGCTGGATGTGACTGGAGATGTGGGTTAAATAGAGGTGTAGAGCGAAGCAAATATATATATATATATATATATATATCTATATATATATATATATATATATATATATATGTGTGTGTGTGTGTGTGTGTGTGTATTTCTAAAAGGGTGTCAAAGAAGAAATTGTAATGGCTAGCACTTAATTCTGCATTTGAGATTGAGGAGAAGGTAGAAAAAATATTACCAAATAAAAATTACGAAGCAAAAAAAAACACAAAAGAAACCAATATAATCACGAAAATAAAAGAGATCTCACTATTCCAGTTCCGTTAGTGCAATAAACATAACAGAGTAAAAGAACTGCTTCTAATTCGGATTCTATATTATATGGAAATGTGTGATATTACTTTAATCCCTTAACTCCTAAACTCCCACACAGGCAACCACAAACTCTGCGATCCTTTTAGGTTTATGGCAAATATAAGAGCAATTGCTGGGGTTTTGTTTATGATGTTATGTATACCTTTTAGCTAAGATCATGTGCGAAATGGTTTTATGGAGATTAAATGAATATATATGGATAAATTATTTTTTTTATTTTTTCAGTTGTCTTTTTTTTTTTTTGCGTGCTTTCACTGCACGACTGAGTATTGTCCTGTGTGCGTCAGGCATGTCCAGTATTTTTGGTTCGATTTTTATTGTATTTACTATTGTATTAAAAAGTATTCTATGCAATATGTGTGCGGTGCCAAATAATGCTATTTTCTGTATGTTGTTGTTATTTAGCCCCAGGTATGTCCTAACTGAACAAATCAATAATCAAACATCATACCAACTTTAACCACTGCGTTTCGTTATGGGTATCTAGGACTATATGTCCAATTAGGCTTTTATTGTCAAAGTGTTAGATATTTCTTGAAAGTCTAGAAACCACATGGACGCCCCATCATTGGATCTGTATAATAATAAGCTCTGGGATTTGGTTGTGTACGGCGTTATTGTCATAGGTATTATTTCTGCTGTCAGCTCTCGCATTATGGTTATGAATATTTCAGTTATTTTTATCGGGATAAATTTCTCCATTTCTTTTAGCAATGCATCATTCAATGAGGACTGATACTTGAATTAGAAAGTACTTTCTTTCTTGGCTGTCCTTAATAATAATACCTGGATCATTATCTTTAATTTCCCTGTCAGAGCTGACATGCTCAACAGTATGTTCGCATTGTAGTTGGCTGAGATAGTTTCAGGGTCAGCAGAATTGTTTCTGTCTGATAAAATACATTGCGGAATGCAACGATGTTTTTATTTATTTATTCATTTATTTATATTTTTTACTGCTCTGAGATCAAAATCCACCGAAGTCAATTTCGCCTTTAATCCTTTATCAGCCGATAAGGTAACGCAGCAGTCAAAAACTGAGCCAATTTTATCCCCTTCCCCTAGAAATTTATGGTCTTGTGTCACTGTAAGAAAGTTTTATCATTTGAGGTGGAAGAAATGTAACAGCGTCGTACAAAATACTTTGGAGTAATTAATTATGTGTTGAGAGGTTCGATATTATATGTCGATTTATACTCTGTCAAGTGCGTTAATCATTGTTTACCTGGAACGAAAAAATGAGAACTACTTATGCTATCATACATATATGTGTGTGAGTGTGTGGTGTGTTTATGTGTGTTTTTGTGCGCGCGCACACATACACGCACGCACGCACACGCACACACACACACACACACACACACATATATATGTACTGTGTTATCTAAAGTACTGACACAGCGTGTTTGGATAAATTGTGAATTATTTCACAATGTATGTTGCATAAACATACAATCACTCCCGCTGGGCCCATTTAAACAGCAATGCCGAAGGTATATTTATTAAGGATACGTATTTGAACTTTATTCACAATTTAAATTAACATTATAGCTACACAAATATTGACATACACACAGGTACACATAAACAAAGACGCTCACATATGCACACACGTGAGCGCACGCACGCACACACACACATATATATGATGTGTATATGCCCATTACTTTATATTTATTATACCTTCAGAATACATATGGTTTGGGTATGTGTGGATATTGCAATTTCCTCTGGCTATTTCCGTTATTTGGTACTATATAAAAACTTCTTTCGGTTGAACAACTTATGCTTCTATAAAGCTCTTTGCTATCGTTTGGATTACTCTCAAAATATTGTCTTTGTTCTTTCAATCGAATCGACAATAGACTTGAACTATTCTTGTCTATATTGTCATGTATTCAGATCTTTTTTTATTCTCTCTCTCTCTATCTATCTATCTATCTATCTCTATCTCTGGTTTTTCATTTAGTCTCTCTAACAATTCAAGAATTCAATTAGATTATTCCAAACAATTAGGGAAATATAACGGCCGTTTTACAGCAATGTTAAGACGAAATATTGAGTTGGTATGATCCGCTAGGTAAATTAATATCTCACTGAGACCAAAGTCAGTTGTTATCGATATTCTTATAAACATTTACTGTATAAGTGTGTGTGTGTGTGTGCATTTATGTGTGTGTACGTCTCTTTGTGTGTTTGTGTATTTATGCGTATGTGTGTATGTATTGCTGTTGTTTACTTCAGGTCAGCCTTACTCGTAACATTTTCTAACGTGTTTTTCCCTTTTCATGAGAATGTCTGGTTCAAGGGAAAGTTAGCTGGTATTTCTTGCAGATCGAATGAACATGTTCAGGCTCGCAAGTAAGCTTCTATTTGTGAATGTGTGTATGTATGTATGATCAATTGAAGATATTCACGGCATTCAAACACAGCATTTATTTTCTGACCTTTTTAAACACATTTTCTCAAAGACATTTGCTTAAAAATATTTTTTTTGTTTCATTATTATTCAATAGAGAAATATTTATCTGACAGATGCATTTGAAGAAGCATCAAATGAATTAATTTGATGAGGTACTTAATCCATTCTATAGGAGAATGAAACAATAATTTTCAAATCAGTTAAGAACCGACCGGTTTTATGTGTGAGTAGAACATTATGGCCGTATGGAAATCACTTCTTCATAAAGGGAGAAAATACACATTAAAGACGAGCCAAAGGAATCCATATGCAACTACTTGGCTTGCTGAAAATAGCAACGAAATTTTCCCTCAAAGCTCATGCTACAGTCTTGCAAGCAAAATGGTACATTAGATATTGTAGATCTTAAAAAAGATGCGGTGGTCACAGTTGGAACGCCCATGATCATAAGTCTGTTTGATCAGGAATAACATGGACTAAAACAATAATAACAACAACAGCAGACTAAATAAATTATTTAAATTTCAATTCGTTTATGTTAATCGAAGACTTTCGGTAAGTCACAAGCATCACAACGTCTCTTACAGTTACATAGATACAAATCCCAGGTTTACGATTATTTAAGATTAAATAAGAAGTATTTCTTTCTTTCTTTTACATTTTTCAATTTAAAACATACCAATGAGACTCTATTTCTAATGAATTTCAAGTATTTGTTCCGATTGAAATCAAATCAAATGAAAAAACAGTATTTACAGACGATTCTTCTGAAGCGAAATATATACAGATAGATTGATGAAGTAACTGATTTTTTTTTTTGTCCTTTCTTTTCTATCTGTCGTCCGTCTTTTTTTTCTTGCGTGGTTTCTATTCTCTCTATATAGGTTGCTTTGCATAAACAGATATAACACAATTTGATGGAGGAGATAGTGTTTCGATCCTTCTTTTACTTTTCATTTTGTCATTTAAAAAAAATTTTATTTTATCATATACATTTTTTCAAAACAATGAAACGTATATAGATGGGTATATGGGAAAGATAGATAGACGCATTTGTTTTGTTGATTTGTTTGTTTTCTTAATTTCTTACAGACGAGACTTATAAACAAAACCAAATAATCCATATCTCATAAAACTTTTTTTTAATATTTTCAATTACTTTTTAGATTTTTACAAAATTTGTAATAAATAAATTAAAAACTATAAACATATAAATAATTTAATACGAATAAGAATTAATAAATATATGAATTATTCTATTTGTTTTATTTTTTGTTGTTTTTTTATTTGGCTTATTTTTTAACTGTTTGGCTTGTTTTTTAGTGCCCATTTAGAAATAAAAGTTAGACTTGTATACAGTAATTTCTGATTAATAAAAAAAAATATCAAAGAAATGTTTAATATATGTGTCTGTATCTTTCACCAAAATCGATTAAGAGTTAGACTTTACCATATTTCATGATGAAAAAAAATGAACATTCTTTAATTCAAGATAATAATAATAATAATAATAATAATAATAATAATAATAATAATAATAATAATAATAATAATAATAATAAATGAATAAATAAAATGTTTGCTATGAAATGAAAACTTTCTAACATCAGTTTGTGATTGGCAAGTTCAATGCACCGCTTGCGGCATCACCTGAAGCAAAATACATTTAAATTCTTGGTGAATTAATACATTGGTGTGGTTCAAATGGCCAACTGCAAAAGTGTGGTTGTAAAACAGAGACCACAGCAGAGAGGTCACTCTCAGTTGGTAATCAGGAAAAAATCAAGATCTGTGAACGTCCTTGATAAACCTTAGTCGGTGTCCTATTTCATTTCCTTGTATATGCTTTTTCTTTTCTTTTCTCTTCTTTTGCATACTTGTTGTTCATATTCAATGAAGAACCTCAGCCCTCGTGTAATATATGCTTCTAATGTTTCTCATCAGTTGTACTTGAGACATTAAAGGAAAAAGAAATCATTACTCTTATTAATGTCAATGAAGCACTAGAACTGTGACGTAGCCAGAATTTGTGACCTTAGTTTCTTGTTATAAATCTGTTTCTTTTTTTTTATTATGAGACAGCAGAATGGTAGCATCAGAAGAACACAGAATTAAGTTCTTTGCTGTATAGAGTTACGTCTTTTCATGTACTGAGTTTAACTTTGGTGTCATGTGAATTGAGAACGTAAATGGCCATAATGAAATACCTATCTGACATTTTGCTTGTGGCTCTAACGATTCTGTCGTTTCACTGCTCTTATACAAAGCCCAGCATCACAGCAAATGATAACTTCAATACTCACATAATGAAGAAAGACACGAAAGTTTAATCAATTCTTTGACTGGATAAGTCGATTATATCGGCCCCAGTTCCCAACTGGTACTAATTTTATCGACCCCGAAAGTATGTTGACCACGGCAGCATTTGAAATCAGAGCGTAAAGTTGAAAAAAATGCATTTAAGGATTTTGTCTGGCGTGGACAACGAAGAATATCTATAAAAAGATTGGGGGTACGCACACACTCAAACACATACAGGCTCATTTTAACCATTCTTTCGAAATTTAGAGAAAGGCCTGCAATTTCAAGTACTGTTAGTGAATGTTTCTCGTTCAGAGATTTAGAAATAATTTTTCATATATATATATATCTATATATATATATATATATATATATATATATATATATATACAACATAATATCATGAATAGCGATAGCGAAACCGGTCGATATATAAACTATGTAAGTGTGCGTATTTTCCTTTTTTAATTTCTTATATATATATATTATATTATATATATATATATATATAACATTAAAGGCTTCCAAATTAAGAAGCGAGTGCCAGATACACAAAAAGGGGATATCCCCTTTTTGTGTATCTGGCACTCGCTTCTTTATTGGAAGCCTTTTAATGTATTTATATATGAATGACGTATAGTCTAATGACTAATTCGTCTTTTGTGCTAGGTCACTGGTAATAATAATTTATTTTTATTACCTTATTTACTATGTTTATATATATGTATATATTTCAATTTCGGTTTACCAAATCTACTCACAAAGCTTTAGTCACCTCGAGGCAACAGCAGTAGACATTTTTTCAAGATACCACGCAGCAGGCTTGAACGTGAAACCATGTGGTTGGGAAGCAAGCTTTTTACTAATCACCACGTCTATGGTTGTGTGTGTGCATGTATATATAATATATATATATATATATTATATAATTATATATATATTATATATATTATATATATATATATAATATGTGTGGTGTGTGTGTGTGTATGTATGTATGTATATACAGAGAGAGAGAGTAAGAAAGGAAAGGAAAAAGAGGGGAAGCGTATGATAGAGATATACAACTGTGAGAGATCACACGATTGTTAGAATAGTAAAATGGTATTCTTAGTGATCTATATAGTAAAGCACTTTTCCAATACTCTTTAACAGTGTGTTAATCTATACACTTCTTTTATATTATATAATAATTCTATGATAACACGTCTTTCTACTCTCTTCGCGCTTATCAGAGCTACGCGTTGTATTTAGAACGTCAAATTAAGCTCCTGAATCTTGTAAAAGCAATCATAATTTCCATATCTAGGAATACAAAAATTATCAGTGCTAAGTAAGCGTCTGAAAGGGAGGTCATTATATTGGGAATTATGAATAAATTCTATGGAGGGATATTGCTTATTAGCGAAATATAAGACGAAACAATACTGGGACATCTGCTTGCGTCTATCATTACTGAACAGTTCTATGAAATTATCGACCCAGAGAAATGGAGATATTTTCTTTTGTCTTTTCCATCTAAACTGAAGTCCAAATTAATCAGTCTTAATCATTAGTTAGACAGCAATCAAGTGTGCCTATAGTTGCATTTACATCTAGAAGCACTTAAGTATGTATGTGTATATATATGTATATATAATGTACATATATATATATATATATATATATGTATATATATGTATATATATGTATATATATATATATATGTATATAGATATATAGATCTATATATATATATATGTATATATATATATATATATATATATATATATACATACATATTTATATATGTATATATATGTATATATATATATATATATTATATATATATATATATATATATATATATAATATATATATATATATATATATATATATATATGTATAATATATAAACAGAAATCTAGAAATCTTGATGGATATATCATATGCAAACGCACACATATATGTACATATATTTGTGTATATGTATGTGTGTATGTATCTATGTACGTTTGTATGTAGTAATATAAGCATGCATATATATATATATATATATATATATATATTATATATAATATATATATATATATATATATATATATATATATTATATATATATATATATATTTATATATGTATGTATATTTGTTTGAAACTGGTGATTCTCTCTGAGCTTCACGTTCAAGTGATCGTTCAGGCGACAACATCTGTGTTGTCGCCTAAAAGCTCGCATCGAGTGAGAAATTCTGAGTAACGACAGGGGGAATTACTAGCTTCGAGCAAATAAATATACTCTATAACATATATTTAATGATATTTCTCTCGTTTATTTCTAAATGGAAATGGAAAGTTGTGATAGTTATTATTTTCCACAACTTTCTATGTGATGTAAGCGAATGATTTGAACCATGATCACAATCAGATTGCCACGGAGTTAATTCCTCTCTGAAGTGTTGAAACATTGATCTATATATTCAATTATATACATTATGTGTGTTTGCACGCGCGTGTGTGCATGCATGCAAGTGTGCAGGCGCGCATGTGTGTTTGTGCTTACACCCATAGAGAAACACACATACACACAGATAGATAGATAGATAGATAGATAGATAGATAGATAGATAGATAGATAGATAGATAGATAGATAGATAGATAGATAGATAGATAGATAGATAGATAGATAGATAGATAGATAGATAGATATACAGATGACAGACAGACAGTCATAGAAATATTTTGAAATGTCTTAACACAATTACAGATGTGCGTGTTTGTGTAATGATGTGTGTATATGCGTATGGGTATACTGAGTATAATTATTTGTCTGTTACGGTACTTTCACTGGTATGGTATGGTCGTGGCCGGACTATTCATATAGATGTCATACCATTTGTAAAATTTGAGTGCAGGTTAAAGAGGTGGGGTGTTGAACTCATGTGGCAACCAGAAGGGAAGCTACTAATTTAGAAAAATTAAGTTGTCTCCCTTGTGATTTCTGAGCACGTTATGTAAAATGGTAACAATATTTTTCATACTGTGACATTTAAATACTCCTATGCATAAACACATCAATAATCATTGCAGGTGAAACTGAGCAATAACGGGCAAGTATCTAATGTATTATACTGTCTAATACATGTATATCCGCTCTATAACAGTATGCGTGATAAAAAAGAAAGGCCGGTTATTGATCATTGGCTTTTGGACATGGCTGATATGAGGATAATCAATAAACAAAAACTATTAGTATCATATTCTACAAATTCCGGCATATAGCCATTACGTTAGAGTAAACTGAAATGCCGCCTCGCATAAACTATTGGACTACTGGTTCGCAGATCTTGAGTTTAAATTGGAAGGGTTTGGAACTATCGTCATTTCATTTGATGGCAGCCAACTCTCAGAACGTTGGGAAAATGTTGTTGTTTTTTTAAATTTGTTTCTCGTCTCTACATTCCGAGCTCAAATTCCGCCGAGTCAACCTTGCCTTTTATCTTTTCGGGGTCGAGAAAATAACTTGCCAGTCAAGTATTGAGGTCGGTGGAATGCTGGTCTTAGATCTAAATAAGAGTCTTATAATCATTAGGCTTCGTAGAAGCGACCTCAATAGGTATTTTAGTGCTAAAATAATTAATGCAAAGATGTCTATAAAGATAATTAAAAATATTCATGAGGTGAACAACAAATTTGTCAATGTAATTAATTAGGCAACTGCGGGAAATAACTCTGAATACTTCAGGTCCCCTTCAGACGCCATTCATTAAGTGTGTTCTTTATGGTAATTGTTGATGTTGAGAAAAATCACAAAGTAAATAGACATACCAAATGGCACATTAACCGACGCACGATAATAGAATATAATTTAGAATAAATAATCCAAAGCATGAAAAACGTTTAGATAGGTTAGTGTTTACAAATTTAATATAAACGTTTTTTTTTTCCTTTATAATTAACATAGTTACATACTCTTTTACTCTTTTACTTCTTTCAGTCATTTGACTGCGGCCATGCTAGAGCACCGCCTTTAGTCGAGAAAATCGACCCCAGGACTTATTCTTTGTAAGCCTAGTACTTATTCTATCGGTCTCTTCTGCCGAACCGCTAGATTATGGGGACGTAAACACACCAGCATCGGTTGTCAAGCGATGTTGGGATGACAAACACAAGCACACAAACAAACACATATACACACACATGCACATATATACATATACGACGGGTTTCTTTCAGTTTCAGTTTACCAAATCCACTCACAAGGCTTAGGTCGGTCCGAGGATATAGTAGAAGACACTTGCCCAAGATGCCACGCAGTGGGATTGAACCCGGAACCATGTGGTTGGTAAGCAAGCTACTTACCACACAGCCACTCCTATGCCTACATGATGAGAAAAATAATATACTAATATTAGTTATTGACTACATTAGCTTGTTGCTCGGAAAATAGAGGAAATACACTCAAGATGTACTTAGGTTTAATGTTGACTTCATCTCGGTTTATCTCACTAGAGATGAAGGGGAAAATAATGCGCCTTTCTCTTAGACAAGATGTTAACGTTTTGTCTGAAGAGAAGGATTTGACTTATAAATGCATGCTTATTGCTACAGAAAGAGACTTGCCCATTGGATGTACAAAGTCATATAATATTGAACAAAATTTTAGGAAGATTGGGACCGCGAAGTTAACAAACATAATGATCTCTTCTCCAGGGTTTTCATGACATAATGATACATTCATGACATAATGATACATTCATTTACGTATGTGTATATCTAGCATGCATAGAGCTATATTATCGACAAGCATCGACATGTCTTCGTCTTTTTTTATATATACAAGACATGACTGCACATTTTAAGATACTGAAAATAGCCGTTTGTATAATACAAAATTATGCATATTCATGTATTATCGGCAAGCAGATACATATTTACAGTCATCTACCTATAGAAATCTCTCTCTCTCTCTCTCTTTCTCTCTCTCTCTCTCTCTCTCTCCTCTCTCTCTCTTTCTCTCTCTCTTTCTCTTTCACTCTCTCTCTCTCTTTCTCTTTCACTCTCTCTCTCTTTCTCTCTCTCTCTCTTTCTCTCTCTCTCTCTATCTCTATCTCTCTGTCTCTTTCCCTGTGTCTCTCTCTCTCCCTATACGTTCATATATATATATATATATATATATATATATGTATATATATATATACAGAGAGAGAGAGAGAGAGATTCATATGTATATATAGACATATAAGCATATATATATATATATTCACTCATAAATGCGCATATATAAATGTATACAACTTATATATATATATATTTACTTGTTTCAGTCATTTCACTGCGAACATGTACATATATATATACATTAATATGCATGCATGTGTGTGTGCATCTGTGTGTGTGTGTGTTGTGTGTGTGTGTGTGCGTGTGTGTGTGTGTGTGTGCGTGTGTGTGTGTGTGTATGTGTGTGTGTGTGTGTGTGTGTGTTTTGCAGCTTGGGCTACGGGACACTCCCTCATGATTAGACAACTAGAGACGTACAGGAATTTGACACTTCCCATTAATATTATCCCCACCAGCGATGCCGAACAGCATCTCTGCTGCCAAGGGAATAACCAGATTCTTTGATCCAGTCTTTAGCAGGCATTATTCCTTCCTGTTATCCCCTCGTGTGTGAGAGTGCGCGCGGCTTAAGGGATATATGTGTGCGTGTATGTATGTATGTATATATGTATGTGTATATGTATATATATATATATATATAATATATATATATATTATATATATATATATCTATATATATATACACATAAACACACATACATACACACACACACATACACACAGGCGTTAGATGTGTTTCCATGAACGGAAATGTATATATATCGGTAGAAAGATATTTAACTTGAAGACAGCGAGACGAACGAAAGCAGTAGGGACTGGGAAAGATTTCGGATGCAGCACGGATATATACAGAAAAATAAGCAGTCCAACTGACAGATTGTCAGATTCCTAACTTTGGTTATTTTAAGAGCTCCATTTATCCCTTTCTTTTTTTCTTCTTTTCTTTTTCTTTTTTCTTTTTTTTTTTTGAAACTTATTTTCCTGTTTGTATCAAAGCTGATAGTTCGTTAATTACACTATTGGCTCTATTCCAATTGAAACCGGAATCATTATATCTACTGCAGCTTTATTCATTCACTAGAAAACTGATTTACTCGTGGAGGTGACCAGCTGTCCATTGCAAGCCACCCTGCAATTAGCAATCATCTTGCATAGAAAGTCCGATGGATGATGGCCAGCAATTGGGCCTTAGTCTCCGGCAATATATCCTTATAGATGTGCTCACCTACTTTGCTTTGTCCCTTTCTCGTGTGTGTGTGTGTGTGTGTGTGTGTGCAGATGCATACATACATACAAAAACGCATATATGTGAACATGTGTATGTATGTATGTATGTATGAATGTATGTATATATGTATGTATGTATGTATGTATGTATGTATGTATGTATGTATGTTTGTATGTATGTATGTATGTATGTATGTATGTAGGGAGGATGTAATATATGTGTGTGTGTGTGTGTGAGAGAGAGAGAGAGAGAGAGAGGAGAGAGAGAGAGAGAGAGAGAAAGCATACAACTGATAAGATTGTGTCAGTTTCTATATCCTTTTTTTTCCCCACTAGATCTCATAACTTCCAGTTCTTTGCATACCAGCTATAGCTGACTGCTAATACTGATCAGATATTGATAGGTTCCGTCTCATCTTTGAAATCCACCACATTCTTTCAAATCATTCTCTTTCATCGGATACTTACCCTGGCGGTCAATTCTTGTTTTCTATTATAACATACTATTGTTGTTTACTCCCAGGCCCGCGTTGATCGAGTCGACCTATGATCAATTCATTCTATTTGTGACTGCATTATCCAGTGTCTCCTTTTTAAAACGGTAGAATAAGATTTGAACCTTTGGTCATTAATCTTGGATAATGACTGAAAGAATACGATCGCGAATGCAAGCTGCCTAGATGGGTCTTTGGAGTAACCGTACTCGAAAGAGTGCATATCTCGGAGATCAGGAAGACACTGCAGGTAGAGCCACTACTTCACCGGTTTGTGAGATCAATGCTCCGCTACATCGGACTAGTGGATAGAATGTCTGGGGAAAGAGTTGCTGGACAAGTTTTACTGGCAAAACCAACTGCAGGAAACCCAGAGGTAGACAACTAGTAAAATGGTTGGATAACATCTATGAGTTCAGTTCGTCTCGCTTGGGGATAGAGCTGGATCAACTGGGGACTGATGCTTCTGAGAGGATCCGATAATAACCCTTCCATGAATATGTTGGTGCAGATGAGATAAGATGAGGGAAACCGAGAAACCGCGTAGCATTTCATTGATGGCTTGTGGTATGTTGTACGATTTGTTCATGTTTGTGGATCTCCAAATATTTCTACGTTTTCTTATTGGCTGATTAATTTTAGTATTTACTGACTTCGCCATTATGTTACGACGGTACACTTGTTATCCTAAAATTCCTTAATGATATCAGAGCTATAAAGATTTGAAGTATGTATAAATTTTTTCCAGATGAGTCTCTAAAATTATTTTAAAAATATGACTTTCATCTACAGCAAAAATCTTGTTTCCTTCCTCCACCCAGTCATGTAGTTACTTCCTGTGGAGCTTGGGAAAGCCTAAATATGAAAATTCCTAGAGAAATCAAAACTGGTGAGAGTGAATCTCGTTTGAACATTTTATTCCAGCTGTAAATTACTTCAGCTAATAGAGTACTTTTGTTGCAATTTATTGATAGGTTTTGCTGTCAGAGGATGATGGTTTCAGTGACTTCACAGCCATTGGGAATAATATATAAATTTCCATGAATTTGGTTCTTTATAATAGGCTTTCTTGTACTCCATTCATGCACTAAGTTGATTTTTTCCTGTCTACTGTCTTCTTGTGAAATACTGCTCTTTAATTATTAACAATCGATTCTTGCCGTGGTATTAGAATCTTATTCTGGTAAGCGTTTGTTTACTTCTAAGTTACGTATATTACTATGAATGCTAGTATCTTGCATAAAATCGAAAGGCAATTGACCTGTAATTTTTAGGATCACCTGCTTTTCCCATTTTTTATACGAAGGTTGTTGTGCCTTCCGTCAGCTTTTCATTCGAGTTGGGTTATTTATGAATGCATATTTATTGCGTAGTATTTTTATCTAGGAATTCTAAATATTGCTTTCCCCAATTGATTTATTTTCTTTCGGTGCCTTGTATTATTATTATATCTACTCTATACTTATCCATTCCTCTTGATATATGACACATTATTCTATTTCGTTTTTCTTTGATAATCTTTTTAATATTAACCTTCTTACCAGATACTTTTTTAAACTTCTTCTACGGCTGGAGAATCGTCAGTTTATATGGATTTAGTTATTTACTTCTCTATATATTTTCATTGCTGATATGCTTATAATGTTGTTTTAACTTTCATATATTATTAATATGGTTCAGTTTACTTGTTTTTTAAATGTTTGGTTTCCGTATTCGTTTGTACGGTTTTGTATGTTATCGGTGATTTCAGTACGAAGCTCTACATTCGCTGCATTGGATGAAGTGTACATTAACCGATTGATATCCGACTTCTCTATCTTCTGCAGACGAACTTGTTATTATTTTTAAGGTATGATTAGCCTATTTGATTGACGTTATGCATTAAAACG
>NC_043001.1:93013187-93028187 GCF_006345805.1 Octopus sinensis | reverse complement strand
ATGTAGTGTAAGTTGTGTTTTTACATTATGTAGTGATTCAATAGAATGTGTGTTGTGTGAGTTGTATTATTTTATTATATTTTCATTCTGTAGAGAAATGTATTATGTGAGTTATTCCATTATGTCCTAATACAATAGTGCATGTTCTCTGTGAGTCGTGTTATGTAATCATCACAACAAACATGAACAATCAACGTTGCCCATTGTCTCCCTTGATACAAGGACATTCAGTAAGTTTCCCGCCACAACAAATACCTTGTACAACAACGGCAGTCTAATAAAGTATCTCGTATCGTTAACACGTTTTTTCAGTCTCTCTCATTTTCTTAATCTTTCATACTAAGTACTCACTACTTCCTTTAATACTCAATACATTGTATATATATAACAACAAGTCATATTATTTCATTAGACGGTTATTCTATAATAAAATGTTGTGTGAGTTGTGTGATTTCATTATATGGTCATTCCGAAGAGTATATGTTGTACAGGTTGTGATATTCTACTTGGTTATGATTGTGTATACTATGTGTTATGCGAGTTTTGTAGAAAGTGTACAATGTCGTACTATAAGTCTATAATTAGTGTGCTATTGTCAATTTTGATACGGAAAACTGACGTCAGGCAAATCACGTGCTATTTGAAGGTTTGTCTGTATATCTAAAGTTCCACACAATTTTTACTTGTTATTTTCAAAGACAGGTGGAGTGTCACTGTTTGCCATATAGGAGAATATAAATGTATGTGTATGTGCTTCTGTGTGTGCGAGTGGTGTCTCCTATGCGTATATGTGTATTAGTGTATGCGTAAATGTATGTGTGAGTGTGTGTGTGTGTGTAGAGTGAGTGAAAGACAGAAGTAGGAGCGAGGTTAATTCATTCGTTTGTTTTGTTTTGTTATTTTTCAAACCAAAAAACTTCTGACCTCAACTCTACCAAAATGTAGTTTACCAAATTAGCTTGTGATTTGTCCGAATTTGTCTGATCCAGACATCAAGGCAATATCATTTCCTAATCTTCAGCCAAAATCTGATTACCTATTCAGATTATTTTCTATAAATAACATTCCAAGCTGCCTTGCAAATTGCTCAACTTTTATTCTAGAGACCAGTAAACTTAAAGTGATATATTAATGTCAGATTCGTCTAAAATACTTTACACACACACACACACACACACACACACACACACATACATACACACATACACACACACACATACACACACGCGCGCACACACATACACACACACACACATACACACACATACACACACATACACACACACACACATGCACACACACGCACAAACACACATACACACACACATACACACATACACATACACACACACGCTCCTCCACTCATATATACGTGTGCCTATATGTTGGCTGATGTATATTATTGAGTTTGATGAATAGATCACTGCATTGCAAGATAGATTTTAAGATTTTGTCTACAGACACAACAATGTGTCTACAGAAGAATACACGATATCACGACAAGTATATAGCGAAGGCCATGATTTATATGAATGTAACCCAGTAAGTAATCTTATCTACTTGGTTATTGAGTCGCACTCACACAAACAATTACACACCTGTGTCCGAATGCCTGACTGTGTAATACTTATTAATCTCATACTAAAACCAATCAGCTTTATTTGCTTCAGTTGGGTAGTAAGCTATAACTATTTGGTTTGCACTGGTTTAACTGTGAAATTTGTAACATTTTCAATCATTTACCAAATTAGTGGCCTTAGTTTCAAATTTTAGCACAAGGTCAGCAATTTCAGAGAAGGGGATAAGTAGGTTACAACGACTCCAGTGAAAGGTAAAGTTGACCTCGGTGGAATATTAAACTCAGAACGTACGAAACGCCGCTAAGCATTTTGCCCGGCGCGGTAACGATTCTGCCAGATCGTTGCTATGTGTGACATTAGTAATCTCTCTCTATATAAACGGCAGTTTGTCTGTCTGTGTGTCTGTGTGTCTGTCAGGTTGTACCCTCACCCTGACCACGGCTTTCAACCGATTCTGATGAAACTTGACACACACATAGCCCAATGTCATAATTCAAAACTAACGTAGCGAACATTTTGAAAAGTTCCCCAAGTTCTGAAAAAAATCGATAAATTCGACATGGGGTCGAGAATCTAAGCTTTTTATATGCAACACATTTTCTGTCTAGGGGACACAATTCGACCTTTTTATCGCCCAAAGGGACAGCTAGGAACATCGTATACACAGAAGTATTCGAGTGAAGAGAAGACATTGCAACCTACATATGAACCTTCGTTCCCTAGAGGGAAAGAACTAGATTGGGATTAGTCGTTGCCTACTAGGGGCTCTTACATACCCGGGCAACGCCGGGCTATGCTGCTAGTATTAATATAAATGAAGTGAAAGAACGGCAATCGGGAAGTGAAACCTGACTACTTACAGTACCACACTGCTTCACACAACATTATGTCAGAGGTCGTGGCCGTAAGAAAGACAAATTTAATACTTTTCTATCAGTCAAAGTTTTTTTAGTGTGGAGAGAGTCTGGTTAGCGTCAAACCTGCTTCTTCATGCTTTCTCTAACAGACTTAATGATTCTTTATTAAGCTAAACTGTTCTAACTCTTAAAGAATTGCTAGCAATTCAGACCAGAGATTTGTAAGTTGCTCTTCAGACAGGCTATAAAATATCTAATCAAAATCGGATTCATCGTTATGGTAATTTATGATCAAAACTAGAAAATATCTGTCAGCTATTATGCTGAGATGTTTAAGAAATATTCTGTTGCCAACAAATCATGCAGCCAGATAGGAGGTAATCATAATCTAAAATTAATTCTCATTTCTAGCCTTCAGGCAGGTGAACATACTTGTTTTAAAACGAGCGAAGAGGAAAAAGCTAGTAAATTGTAAAATTGTTTGTCGCATCAGAGCAAACTACCTTCTATTTACTTCAATTAATGATTTGTTTTTTAACTCATTGCTCCACCCTCTAAAATATTTTGACGCTTTTATTACTGTTGTTGCTGACATTTATATTTTGTTTTTGTTATTGTTATTTTCATTATCATTGTAGAGGTAGATATTACTTCTGATTTTAGAAAAAAAACATCATGTTGTTACTGTTATTACTGTTACTCATATCATTGTGGTTGTTTTTGTTGCAAACATTATAGCTTTTTTTGTGCGTGTATGTTTATGTGTTTGTATGTGTGGATTTGGTTTTTCTGGTTTTTCTTTCTTTTTGTCGTTATTATATTTGTATCTGTTGCTACAATTGCTATAAAATCAGTAAATGTTGTTCTCGTTATTACTGTTCCTCTTGTGATAACTTCTATTAATGCCTACTTTTTTTTTACATCCTTTAATTGCCAGATACAAGTTTGTCATCAATAATTTTTTTCTTTTCCATTCTGAGTATCATTTTAGACAGCAACATTTAATTATGGTTTCTCACATGAGCATAAGGCCATAATTTTTTAGAAGAGGGATAAAGTGGATTGAATTGACTCAAATACATGACGTTCTTATTTTATCGACTGTGCAGTGATAAAAGCCATTCTAAAGCCTGGAGAGATTTGTGATCAAAACGGAGAGGAAAGAAACTAAATACTGTACGACATCAGCTCTAATGTTCTGTCACTTCTGCCACAACACCGCCTATATCATATGATAATAAAACAGAGAATTATGAACACGCGAAATGATTATTTCGATGAGGCATTAGTCAGCACCTTAAGATCAAATATACACTAAACGTATCTCTATGCATCTGAGCGAGCCTTTAGTTTCACTAGAAACTAAGAATAAATACTAGACACTCTGTTACCTTTTAGAGACTGACGAACTACACAAATGGAAAGTTATCTTTCAACCGCTTAGCAATGAAATCGGAGTCAAACAAATGTCTTATGAAACAATGATAGCACCGAAAGTTATATATCTATATTATCTATCATTACACACATATGTGTGTGTACATCCATATGATTTAAAAGGAATGCTTGGTGTTACCAGAGTTTCATGTTGTATCTTAGCAATTGTTCAACCGCACTTCGAATAAATAACACTGACACAACAGCAATATTTGTTAGGCTAAATGCCTAGTGCATGTGCAGATATATGTATATGTGTATATATATATATATATATATATATATATATATATATATATATATAATATATATATATATATATATATCTATATATATATATATCCTGGAGGGATATATATATATGCATGTATATATATATATGCATGTATATATATCCTGGAGGGTCTTGTCCCAAACTTTGGCATTCAAAGTTACCCCAACCGCAGAACGGGGCGCCACTGCATGGTGCCAAAGATTCCAACATCGCCATCAAAATACTGTCCAGATACTGCAACAGCTTGGGTTTCAGAGGACCACAGCTCTTTAACATCCTCCCTAAATGCCTGAGAGACTTACATGGTGTGGACGTGGGTTTCTTTAAAACTAAACTGGATCTCTTCTTGCCGGGAGTCCCAGATGAGCCTACCTTACGACAGGAGACGCAGATGCGGGCAGCAGCATCGAACTCCCTTGTTGATCAAGTGCCACGTATCAGAGGTGGATTCACATATTAGTGTAGCTCATTCAGCGGTGGTGCCCCAGCATGGCCGCGGCCTTCGGGCTAAAACATTTTTAAGGATTTTAAGGATTTATATATATATATATATATATATATTGTGGATGTGTGTATGTACGTATGTACGTATTGGTTGGCAACAGACAAGAGAAACCGAACTCCATTCATGTTTGTAGAGTTAATTTATCTAAAACCAGTATGTGACAACAAATCTAAGTTGTGAGGATGTGAATCATTAGATATTTCCAAATATGTATATACGGGGGGCTTCTGTATGTACGTATGTATATATGTTCATTTGTTTCTACATGCTATTGCCTGTTTATGTGTCATTGTGTACATGCAATATAGCTTGCTATATGATACTTATCTGTATAAAAGTCCATGTGAAAACATCTATTTAAGAATTTACTACTAAGCATAAAAACGTGCCTGCGTTTTGTGTTGTATATATATGTATGTGTTGTGTGCGCGGGCACGATTGCGAATGAACGCAAGCTGTATGTACGCAGGGGCTTTTTTTCTTTTTCTATTTTTAATTATTCATCCAATACGTTGTTTGTTTTTATTGATCATAGTAAATTGCACTGGTTCTGTTCTTGTCATTTTTATATTGTTTTTGTAGTCGAAATTCTGATTGGTGTTGTTCATCATTGTCACATTCTTAGGAAGATTATTTGTTGAATTTTGTTTGAATGTTTTTTTGTGTGTGTTTTTGTTTTGAGGTGTTTTTTTTTTTTCGATTTTTTTTACCTTAAATTCTTTTATTTTCTGTTGCAGCAACAGTTATTATTTGCATTTACTATTGCTATTGCAGTAGCTACGATTGCTGCAGTTATTCTTGTGTTTGTTTTTGTTGTTGTTTTAGTCGTTGTTATTGCTCTTCTTCCAACTGCAGCTGCTGCTGTTGTTACTAATGTCGTGTGTTTTCGTCAAGCCAGCACTGAGGACTAATTGGAATTTCTCAGGGAAACCTTTGGTTGCTAATGATGAAGATAATTTAGAATGATCACTACTTTTGTTGATTGGGATATCATCTGATGTAGACAGCAATATTTCAAGCTTCCGGGTAAATAATGAAGGGAATTAAGTAGAGGGAAGAGGATATAAAATAAGGAGGGCGAAAGACAAATGAGGTCGTGGAGTAGGCAAATGGATGAGACAAAGGAAATTGCATCGATGTTGACAGAAACTTGGAGCACATGTATAGAAGAGAGATGGTGACAGAGTGTGTGTATGAGAGAAAGACAGGAAGAGAGGGAAAAGGAATAAAGCTATGGAGGTGGAACATTACGGGATTAAGAGGAAGCGAAAAGTAATGAGAAAAGGGGAGACAGACTAAAGAAAAAATAATAACGTGGTTGTTATGTGGAAGAAGTTGTAAATAGAGATGAAATTTAATAGATGAAAAAATAAGAAATGAGCAATAAAAAAACGACACAGATTATCTAAAGAGAGCCGGAAAAGGATGTAAATAACCTCTTCTTTGTGCCATCAGGTCAACAAGCAACACCTTCACAAATGCAGCATTTTGGTCGTGAAAATTTCGTAGGAGAATACAAAGGTGATTTCTCGTTGTCTACCTTCGGGAAAATTTTTACAAGGCACTCTTTTATAGCTTAAGTACAGATAACTACGTCACCCCTATCTGGATAATCAGAAAGTAAAGACCCAGAACAAACAGGACAAGGTTTGTTTCGTCGATCCTGAAAAGATGAAAAGTAAAGTTGACTTCAGAAAGTAGATAACCAGAACAAATGCCGCAGAGCATTTAGCCCTACGTTCTTATGATTCTGCCAATTTGGCCCTGGGGGAAAGCCAGCCAGCCAAACAGGTAGATATGAAGAAAATTGGTAAGAGATACAGAAATAAATGCGAGATAAAGAAAGAGAGAGAGAACAAATAATAAGACAAAGACATGAAGTACAAGGAAAGATGATAGAAGTAGATCGGCAAAACAAATCATTATAGGTTCTTGTCACGAAGGCAGACAGTGCCCATGATCCGTTATAGGGCCTCAGTGATTAGTGGAGGAGAAAGAGGGAGGAGGAAAATGTGTCCTTTACTCTAAAACCTCATCCGAACGTTTGAAACAGATTGAACCCCTCTGAAGGTACTGAAGATGCCAAGTTTTCGTGATAAACCAGATGACGAATTAAGCTTTCCGTCCAAGTAGGGCATGGCTGGATCTGAAAGAAATTCTGCAAGGCATCCAGTCTGACGTTTTTATAGTTTCACCAAACCATCACCCTGGATTGGTACATCTGGTTTGAACTCTGAGCGCAGTGAGTCGGAACAAATATCACGAGTCATTCAATCCGACGCTCCAGCGACTTTACCAATTAGCCACTCATACAACATGTCAATTTGTCAGTTTACAAAGCGGGATTGGCTAGATAGCAAGAAATACAATATATAAAAACGCATATATAGAAAATGATAAGAAGAAATTATTAGCTGCAAAAGGTTTTCAAGCAAATAATAATTTACAGCCATTTCAATATTACTTTTAACTGGCATCGACACTAAATGACACATATGTTTCAACTTCAAAGCACTGTGGATGCGACAAACAATATTGTTATTGTTTCAAATTGAAGTTATTAATTTCATGCCAGCTCAAGAAATAATAAGGCATACTTGTAACATAACTATTTGTAAGTGATGTATTTTTTCATAAAATATATCCAACAGCATTTCGTAATTTAAAAAGAAAAAGCAGTTTAAAAATAGGGGAAAATTTTACGCAGCTGCTTCTGTGTTTGTGTAGAACAAAATGTTCATTTTAACAATATTAGATTATTTGAAGAAATATGCAAAACAAAATAGCATGTTGTTAATAACTCAACGAAATTAGTCAATATAGTTCCATAAATTTCATAAAAAGTATCTCTATATTTGAGGCGTTACGGCTATTATCTATCAAACAAGAATTACATCAATAATTTTTCTGAAAAGAAATCAATATGAATGTAAGTGAAAAGTACTCTAGGAGTAGTGGAACTGAAACGGAGATTTTTGCTTTGATCCCTGATTCCAGTTAATTTTGTCCACTCAATCTCATGCTAAAATCATTAATGTCACGGTCACGATCTTCAATAAAACTAATCACCAATTCACTGATAACGTTGATGGGGCATAATCAAGCAAAAAATTCAAGCATGTGTAGTTTAACTCCATTTATTTCACCTATGTGTGAAGCAAATAATTTATCAGTTTTAATGACTACTTCTTGCCATGAATATGAACAGATTATTCTAGAGAAACTGTGGGTTATAAAACACTGAAATAGTTCTCCAATTCTGGCTAGTGAAGATTAAGTTTTAGATACTTCTAAATTGGCGATGTTTCAGCCATTATGGAGCAGAATTTTTCTTAAGTACCGAAAACGAAGATAAATGTTTCTTTCACTTATATACCTACAAGGCCCTTTCTGCAAAGAGAGGGAGTAAAGGCGATTTGATTGATATACTACATATATAACTAGTACTTATTTTCTCGATCTCCGCGAAATTTGATTTCAGAATAGAGATTAGGTGAAGCAGATAGCATAGAGCAGTCCATCTCCATCGCCTTTATAGGGAAGAATTACGATTCGGTTATAAACGAGATCTGATGGCCCTGAAAATGAAGATTAACATGATTTTCGGGGAATACTATATTAGAGTTCCCATTACCTGCTGCATACCCTTAGGAGATGAATCCTCAACGTTATGATTAGCTAATTATACAACGCTACCGCTGCTTATAACCGTGAGCTATAATTTTTCCATCGTACCTGTTTACTGTTAGATGGACTTACTTAATAAGATTTGCACGTATTGGCCATGGGTACTGTCTAATATCAGTGGTGAGATACAAACTTTCAACCGTTCGATTCTTAATTCCTCAGCCTATATACTTCCACTTCCTCATCAGAAACATAATTACAAGAGCTCTTACAACGAAGTAGATAACTGAAGGTATTTTGTTGCGCAGAATATAATAAATTTGCATTTTTTTTTATCTGGTACCTTTTAAGACGTAAACTATGATAAGTTATCACATAATTTCTCAAAAGGGCTCCTACGATATATTGCAAAAGAAATGGAGAAAAACCTTTTCAGTAAGCACTACTGTGCTGTTTTACCCAAGTTTCATGTTTCTTAGTACTTTGCAGATTCAATTTATTCATTCAAAAATTTATGTGGTTGAAACCGACTTTAGTGTTTCTTGGTTCACTTAAAAGTTAGATACTTATATTAATGCAGATACAATTTGCTTTATATTGTTAGCGAGAGAAAAATATTTTGATCGGCTTTATGTTCTTAATTTATTTATCTATCAATTTAATGTTAAACAATTGTCATCTTTTTCTTTCTCTATTATTGTTATGGCTGTTGCTGTAGTTGTCTTTGTGGTAGTAGAGGTGTTGGTAGAGGTGATGTTGGCAGTATGGTGAGGTGAGGTGGGGGTTATATTTGCTGTTACTGTTTGATTTTATTTCACTTTATTTTCCTATGGTGCTTAAATTAATCAGATTGCAAGCTCATGGCCATACATATCCAATGACTGAAACGAGAGTTTATTTCTGTAACCGCTAAAACAAACTTGATAGCTTAAAGCCAACCTCAACTTAGTCATGCAGCTATTTACCATTTATTTTTCGACAGAATTATGCTATAAGCCAAATGTTCAATGAAGAACCATTATTCTCTTTCCTCTTCTGCTTATTTTCTTCTTATTCTCCGTATTCTTGCTCTTCTTTTTGTTCCTCTTATTCTTGTTCTTTTTTTATTATTTCATGTTTCTTCATTTCTTCTCCTTATTCTTTTCGCTCTCTTTCTTTTTCTTATATTCTGCTTCTCTTTCTATCATACAAGACGGTGTAAAAGGAGAAGAATCACAATTCTTACTGCTGAAAACACAAACTATCAAAGCATCGACGTTGTAATCCGCTTTACAGATTTGTGGAGCTGTTCTCTAGTTGTTAGCATTTTGGCTAGAAAACTATTGTTATGCAAAGGTGAATCCATTTTGGCTTTTCGTGTCGAAGAAAATATCGGCACAATGGAATTTGCAATGTTATACAGCTTGCTTAATGGAAATGCTCTTATAGAAGCAAAAGGGAAACGGGAGAAGAAAAAAAAGAACAGAAAAGTAAAAAAAAAAAACTTTTCCACAAAATCTCGCTTTCATTTTAAAATATTCCAACATTCTATTGTGTCTATATTTGTTATCATTTTTACTTTGTTTGCTTCTTTTGTAACGTGTTTTGTAGTGCTTTATAGCGATACTTAACCGCCTTTTTCTCTTCATCACCACCACCATAATCCTCATCAACCTCTTCATCTTTATCATAATCATTTCTATTGTCAATTGTTATGATCGTTGTTATTATTATTATTATTATTATTATTATTATTGTTGTTGTTGTTGTTGTTGTTGTTGTTATTATTATTATTATTATTGTTGCTATTATTATTATTATTATTATTATATTATTATTATTATTATTATTATTATTATTGCCGTCATTAATACCGATGTCATCGACATCACTACTATCCCCTTCGATATTAAAACAACCATCTTTTTTTTTTAGTACATAGCTACAACCATAAACACCAATACGAGCAATATTATGATTATCATTATTAAAATTAGAAAGCACTGTTATTATTATCATTATTATTGTTGTTATTATGATAACAACAACAACAACAACAACAAAATTATTAAGACTATGAATTATGGAAAACAAAGACACATGAGTAGAATAAACTGGAAGAGAAAAAAATTTCTCGTCAAGCAGTCTTCTAGCATGGAGTGTTGGATAAATAAATTTGTAAATAAATGAACAAAAGTAAATAATGTTAACCGGAACCAGGATAATATTTTGCTTGGCAATATATGTGCAGGGGGCGAGGTAGAGGGGAACATGTGTATATGTGCCTGTGTTGGTATTTATCTAGTCATCTAGTTAGTTATCTGTCCGTTTATCTATTTATGAATCCCTCTCTCTCTCTTTCTCAATATATATATATATATATATATATATATATATATATATATATATATATAATATATATATATATATATTATATATATTTATACATATATACATTCATACGTATGTACATACATACATGCATGCATATACATATACATATACAATATAGATGTATGTATATATACATGCATACATATGTGCATATGTATATTTATGTGCGTGTGTATTGTAATTTATATTTTGGGTTTACAACTATATGTGCCCTCATATATACAAAATACAGTTTACAAATGTGCACAAGTGTAGGTATATACACTCGCTATATATGCTCTTATATGCATACTCATAGGTATTCATGTGCATATAAAATCACGTTCTCACACATTCGTACGCACACATATTTATGTGTGTATGTGCATATATGTATGTATGTATGCATGCATGCATGTGTGCACGTATCTATATCCTAGTTTACATTATTATGGGGTTATGTGCATGAACGTGTACATGCGTGTAGATGTGCAAGCATAGATATGTGGATATATTATCATGATATGTTGTTAAACAAACGCACAAACATACATTCAAAAATGAATGTGTGTGTTTGCGTGTGTGTGCGTGTGGAGTGTGCGTGCATAAGGCTTGTGCATTGCGTACAGTCTCAACAAAGTGCAATATGCACTCACAACAAAGTGAGAAAGAGGAGATGAGGAAAAGTCTAAAAATGACAAAGAAGAGGTTAAAAGAAGGAAAGAAGGAAAGTGAATGAAAGAAATGAGAAGAAAGAGAGAAAGAGAAAATGAGAACTCTAGTTGTGTTAGCTATTATAATCTCATGGAATATGGAAGTGAAGGAAAATGGTTTACGATCTAATAAATCAAAATTAGAGTCATATAAAGCCTAAGTTATTGTTTGAGATGTTTCTCGCTACAGTCAATGTTTACCACAATTTTCATGTCTCCCCATCACCGCCATCACACCATATTTTCTCCGGTTTTTTTTTTGTTGTTTTTTTTGCATAATGAATGTTACAGCAAACTCATTCTCTTTCTCATAATTTGGAGAAAGTTTTCATGTTATTTAGTTATTTGTTAATTATTATTTTAATAATGTTTATTGCTCTTTTATTATATGTTATTTTTACGCGTTTTTTTTTTCTCTTCTTGTCTTTGTCTTTCTTACTGTGGAAAAATTACTCTTTTTTCACTATACTCGTAAAATGGTAAGTAAAACTATACTTTACAGAAGGCCTGACGCTTATTCAGTTGTTTATCCCTCTAAATATTGACAGAGAAACTGATGGCTGGCTAACTTGGTATCGAAATTGAAAGTCAGCCGAGTTGTCTTTTCCCATTGACTGAACGTTTATCTCTGCTAATTGCTCATCGCAACAATAATGATCTGTCACATTGGCACAAAGCCAAAGGTTTATTGGGTAATGATTATCGTCAGTCAGTCAGATAAAACAAACACTATATCCCACTTGTGTCTATTTTATCGAACCCGCTAGATGAAAGTCAAAGACGACCTCGGTAAAATTTGAACTCAGAGTATAAGGGAGCGTAACTTACTACTGAAAAACATTTTCATAGTTGTTGTGCAGTAAAAAGTTTGCTTCCCAACCACATGATTCCTGGTTCAGTCCAACTTCGTGGCACATTGGGTAAGAGTCTTCTACTACGGCCTCGGGCTGACCAAAACTTTGTGAGTTGATTTAGCAGACGGAAACTGAAAGAAAGCTCGTCGTATATATATATATATGTATATATATATATATATAATATATAATATATATATATATGTACCATTTCTCCGTTTCTTTTTTTCGTCCTTGTTTTCGTATACAAAACTTCGAATGACTGAGGTTAGAAAACTTCGAATGACTCGTCCTGGTTTTTTCGTGTCCTTTTTTTTATCGTTTAACTGTCCAGATATTTTGTTGTCGCCTGTTACGTTCTTGTTCCATTTTTTTTTCATTTTTATATATACATATAGCGGCGTACATACACTTTTGGTCCATATATATATATATATATATATATATTATATATATATATATATAGATATATATATATATATATATATATATATATATATGGGTGGGGTGGTTTGTGAGTGGATCTTTGTGTCTATATTTGACCCCACTACCGCTTTAGAACTCGTATTGCTGTGTTTACGTACGCGTAATATAGCGATTCAGCAAAAGGTATCGATGCAATAAAGTACCAGGTTTTAAAGAATAATAAGTACTGGGGTCGATTTGTTTGCCTAAAATCCTTCAAGGTGGTACCCCAGTATGTTTTCCTCAATACTGACTGATTCCAGCATAACAATAATGCTGTAAACCTCACTATGCTGATTTCTCATATTAACAGAAGGACATTTCTATTATAAAAGTCCTTAACCGTATTCATCTCAGTAGATAACTATTGCTTATATGTTATCGCAAGAGTGAGATCTGAACTCAATATGCAAAGAAATGTAACTAAATAACGCAGTTCGTTTTGTCTGACGCTTTGATTTCTTTTTGTTTTTGTTTTTTCTGTATAGTTGGTAATAGGTTTTTATTCATTTTGGAGGAATTCCTTGTGTTCAATTTTAGGTGTTTCTTCGTCTATTTGAACAAGTAATATACACAATTCTACGCGCCATGTTTTATTCTTTGGAGAATGGGAAACAGATCTTAAAATCCTATTTCAAGCACAAGTACTGAAAACGTAGCTGTTTGAGTGTTTACTGTTTTATTTTGATATCTTACTTCCAGGTGATAGCAAACAAAGTTGATTTTCCTAACTTTTGTTTCCAACCCGTCAATCCTTCTTGGAAAACTGTTTGTGTTGTTGTTGTTGTTGTTGGGTTTTTTTTTATGACAGGCAAATCATCTTTTTAAATATAAGAATGATGAGAAAAGGAAAGAACAGAGAACAATCTGTATTGATGAAATTGTTGAGATCTATGACTGTAAAAATATAGAAGAGATGAACTATGAAGCTGAGACATTCATACGTTTCCAAGAAAAAAGAAAAAAGAGTTCACCTTAACTTCCAGTTTTGAAAACAGTAAGGTTGATCTGTTTGAAAATGAAGGCTAAGTTCGTTCGTAACATCTGCAGGCCACCATTGTTAAAGTCTTTTGATATTGAAGAGGCTGATTTTTTTTTCCTTGTAGAAAAGTAGAGTCACCTGAAAGATTTCAGGTTATATTATTCATTTAATCGATATATTCTTCTTGAGAGATGAAAGGAAATGTTGATACCTTTATTCCTTTAAAACCGAGAGACCAAAACTAAATTCTACATAAAATTGCATTTGTCCGCACATCAACTATCTCATTCCACTCATTAATGCTGCATGAAAACAAAAAAAAAAGATATCTGTAGTAAATTATAAATTATAAGTGAATTAAGCAGAAACTTTTGGAAATTATACTGAAAATAAATTTTCGTAAATTGATAAATTAATTAATAGGAAGTAATTGTAAAGAAAAGAGAAATCAAAACAACAAGCAAAAAGAAAATATTTGATGACGAAATTCATTATATTTATTTTTTGGATATTGAAATGCTTCGTCTTATGGCTATATGTATCCATTTATGGAAGAGTAGAGCTATCAGCTAATAGTATCTTACAGTGTTGTTTTTGAAAGGGAAGCCAAATATAATAAGCTATTGAAAGAATCGAAAAACAAAAAAGGAACTTTGAAATATGAATGAAATAAATTAATTATTTGCAGAGAAAGAAAATTATTATAAATGAATTAAATTTTCACATTCTATAAGTTACACACCTAACAGTTTAGTTATAATACATATGTTTTCCTCTGTGTGTGTATGTGTGCGTGCGTGAGTGAGTGAGTGTATGAGGCGGCAGTGAATCTTCGTCGTTTAACAATGAAGACTCAGTTGTTCTATCAACTGAATAGCTTGCTCATTGAATTAACACTTAGTATCCCACAGACACATGTACCCTTAATATAATTCTCATGCATAGTCAGCGTAGGATAGCGTGTGACTAGGATGTACCTTTTGAATCACGTGTTCAATCCACCCGATGGGCTTCTCTGCCGTTTCCGCCAACCCGATTGTTCTTTGGCTCTAACATTGCTCTTTCACACAACCACCTATGATTCTTATTTGAGAAAACTATTTCCTTCAAATCATACATGCTGCTATACCACTTGTGCTCATATCAGTTCTTGGTAGTTTGATTATTCCATTGCCTAGTTGCAGTAACTTGTATACCAAGTGTCCAAATAATTTATCTTCACGTAAACGGATTCTCATGTTGCTGGATAAGTGTAATTTTCTTACATTTCCCGAAAGATATGAACTTTAAACAAATTTTTATTTCATCTACTTATCTAAAATTGCAGGCCACTATCAAAATAGTTCACCCAATA
>NC_043001.1:93005687-93008187 GCF_006345805.1 Octopus sinensis | reverse complement strand
TATGTAAAACAGAAACGATGAATGAATGACATGAAATATTTCCTTGTTTGTCATAATCAAATATGTACAGCGTGAAGGACAACATTCCATTCTATTAGAATGGTGGCGACGACAATGACGACGGTGGTGGTGGAGATGGTGGAGATGGTGGAGATGGTGGCGGTAGTGCTGGTAGTGGGTGGTGGTAGTGGTAGCCATGCGTATTGTGAAGTTGAAGGTAAACAACAGGCAAGAACAGAGTTCAGAAACAAGGACAAATATGACAGCACTATTATTATTATTATTATCATTATTATCATCATCATTATTATTATTATTATTATTATTATAAAAATGATGATAATATATATAATAATAATAATAATAATAATAATAATAATAATAATATTAATAATAATAATAATAATAATAATTAATTCTTTTATTTTTATTTTATTTTTTATTAAAAAAAATATAAAAATAACAAGAATTAATTATTATTATTATTATTATTATTATTCTTATAATTATTATCAGCATCATCTTCATCATCATCATCATCATCATCATCATTATCATCATCATCATTATTAATATTATAATTATTATTATCATTAGTGTTGTTGTTGTTGTTGTTGTTGTTGTTATTGTTCATTTGAACGCAAGTCATAATTTTGTCAATCATCGGCTGGCAGGTTTAAAAGTAACCAGTTGTTGGTATGGTAACGCAGCCAAAGACAAGTGAACTGGGCTTTTTTTCCATTTTTTTTTTGTTTTGTTTTGTTTTGTTTTGTTTTTTGCTTACTCGTTTTTTTTTTTCTGTGCTGCTTGCTCTACTACATGCAGAAGCTAGCTGTTGCTGCATTATAATCTCAATAAATGCCATTTGTCATGGTTTTGTTAATACTGGAGGATTTGCAGAAACTCTAAATATATGCAATTTAAAGATACTAACTTTTTTTTTTTCGTTTTCGTCGATTGTATAATGTTTCCTTAAATTTATGGTTGTTTAGACCACAAATTTTCTGTTCGAGTGGATGGATGGGTGGTGGCTTATAATTTGTCTACTGAAAAAGATTTAGAGATTTCGTCCTGATATTAATCCTGTGATTCGTCAATTTCACAGCTTCTCTTGCAATTACAATAACTTTTGGGTTGGGTTTTTGTGTTTTTTTTTGTTTTTTTTTTTGTTTTTTTGTTTTTTCTTTTAGAACGGGATATGTCGTAATTGTTGGAAAGGGTACAAAATGTCTTATATTTAGTTAACTGCTGCTTTGCATTCTGAGTTCAAATTCTGCTGAGGAAGAATTTCCATTTCATTCCTAAGTGATCGATAATCTGGCTGAGATGTTTTATTGCGATTGGAGTGATTAATATAAAAAGTGATAATATAGTTCTTATTAAGAAGGAAATTATAATCCAATTTCGTGGATATAGGAGTGATACGTATTTTCACAGAAGGAATGACACCACAAAATCATTGAACTAATATAGCTTTTTATGAATTTTAGCCCATGTTTCGAAGATCGTGTATTCAAAGATCAAGTTCTACCAAGAACCCTTTGATGATATCATTTATATCAGTCACATAGGCCCTCATTTCGAGAAATTCATTTCAGCCACAAGTCAAAACTTTTCCTTTATCAAATGAGAAAGTGACTGCTAATTTATAAGATTCTCATTTTAAAAACTTCAACAAACGCACCGATCGAGTGGACTATATATGCATACATGTTATTTGTGCTAAACAGAATGTAATAAAATACTGCTCCTGTACCTTTGCAAATAGCAATCGAAACTGACAGCCATTGGAACTAAGTCTTATAGAATAGCAAAATCAAACTGACAGTGTTCGGTGAAGGTTGAGAGTTAATTAAGAAAAGTAATCAATATATGACTTGTTTGATGACACAGAAACAGATTTTTAGAGAAGTCTTTTTTTTATTCTTTTTATTCGTACTTTCAGTTAGATTCTGATGTGTTTAGTGGTGTGGTTAAGCGTGTGTATGCCAGTAAAAATATAAGTGCGTTTGAGCCTAGATATGCATGAGTATGAGTATTTGAATATAAACGCTTGTGTATGCACATTTCTAGCAATCTCAATATGGTTGTATACGATCTTTTGTTTGCTAGTTTGTTTGTTTGCTTGTCTGGTTGTATAGCTTTGTGTTGGCTTTGAAAGACGCACAAAAGCTGTTTAATATGAGTTCCTGTATTTCATTATACTGTCGCTTAAGAGTTTTATATAGTGCATCGGTTTGAATGCAGGGCTACATGGGTTAAATGTATTGGTTAAAGTCAGAATCCAATAACTACGCTGAAATACGAACTCACATCAAACACAGCCTGAGTCAGGGGCGCCATACAATGTTTATTTATTAAGCTTCAAATGCACTCCGATGAGCACACAACACACACACACACATGCATACACATGCTCGCTATTACATGCTTCCATCTGCTAAAAGGGGTTAGGTAAAACGGCATATATATATATATTATATAATGCATATATATAATG
>NC_043001.1:92985687-92998187 GCF_006345805.1 Octopus sinensis | reverse complement strand
TGATTTTATTCACGTGTTTACAAATACTTTCAATGATGTCAATCATATGTTCACTCCATAGTTAAAAATGATTTAGCTTTATTAATGCTCAAACTGATGTTTAACCTATTTCATGTTCTCTCTCTCTCTTTCTCTCTCCTTCTCTCTCTTTGTGAATGATCCTATTCGAAACGTTAGAATTTTCTGTTTATTGCCATGCTAACATTATCCGTGTTATTATTTTTTACTTTAGAATTCTGGCCAGGTCTGGGTACATCTATGATCTTTTAAGATTTGACTCTTTTCATCTTTTCATTTTTCTACGCTTTTTTTTTTATCGCTCTTTATCATTGGTTAATTTTCATTTTTATATGGTTTGAAACAGTCCGTTCCTCTGTGTATATGTGTACAACGATCTTTTGTGTACTCTTACAATAAACTTGCTGAAGCTTTGAACACATGGATCTTTTCAAAGTTTATCATATCATAGTTTTATTCGAAGTTGGTGCATCGACAATTTAGGACATGCTGTTCTCTGATTCAGACTATCTGAAAACAAGCTGATTGATATCGAACAATGAAAACCAACTGTATCGAGTTTTTTTTTTTCTTTTGGGGTTTTGTTTTGTTGTTGTTATTTTTTGATAGCATTACTAAATAGATATTTTATCACTTCTGTTTCTTTAAGAAAACACCGGAAGAAGATCTAACAGTATTTTCCAATACAGAGATTTTATATTAAGATGATGTAATACAAAATACACAGCCACCAAAACAATTTAACTTCACAAGATTCTATGCTTTACACAACCTGATATTATACATAGATTTACACGAACACAAACGAACAAAACTATACAACTTCATTTAGATTCCGGTAACTTATCTTCACAAGCTTTTGCAATCAAACAAATGCAACACAAACTAGAAGCAATACTGTCGTAAACGTTGTACTTTCTGAAACATATAAAGATTCTCGTACGTATTTCTACAGACTGATGTCAATGAGTAAATATGCCACTTATCATCCAGAATTCATTATTTGTGTCATCTACTTTAGATTTATGACATGTCAATATGCATTCATGCATGTGGGTGTAGGTGTGTGTGTGGGTGTTTGAAGGAAGGCGTATCTGTCTGCACATATATTCTCGTTGTTATTTAAATATTTGCTCTATTGAAAGACACTAAATGTGAACCTCTGACAAATTGACAAGTCTTTTGGAGTTTTAAGAACACTCAACTATCTTAAGTCTAGACACTTGCTTTAGTTACTTCGAATACAGTTGCTACTTCAAATGCTACTACTACTGCCGGCGGTGTTTTGTTTTTATATTTATATACATTTTTATGGGATATGGAATATCCAATTAATATATGTTCAGACAATTTTTTTCTGTTGTTGCAATTACGACGCAATCTGATACCGTTCTCGCAGCTGAGCAGCTCTTTATTATCAAGTTTCGAAAGTCTGATGATCAAACATTCATTGTTGCAATTAATATTAGTTTGCTACTCCTGGTGCTATCTCTTATAACATTTTTTCAAAAGAACTTTTAACGTTGTGGTTGCTATTCACCTGAAACACTGTGGTTTCGACTTCCAGTAAAAACAATTTGTCTTTTTAAGCGCCGTTAATCAATTTGGTTGTCCCAAAATGTCACAACCTCATATCTCCCATTTCCTTGCATCGTTTTTTACGATTATACTTTATAGGAGTCTTTTTTTATTTTCTTACTTTCTTTCTTTATTTATTTCTAAAAGATTTTTTGTAAGGTGTTGACCACTCTTTGTGAATATAAGCGTATTCAAGCAATTTGTTTTCAAGCAGGTTTTACAGACATTTTAGGTACGGAAACTGCTGAAAAGTTTTGGCCTGATACAACGAGGGAGCAGAATCAGTAGACCGTCGGAAAGAAAAAGTTAAGCGTTATAAGTTCCGGTTCTTTATATTGCGAGTTCAAATCTCGCCAATGTCAACTTTGCTTTCATCTCTCCAGGGTTGATAAAAATTAAGTACCTATCAAGTTCTGAGATCATGGTATCGACAAACTCCTTCCCCTCAAAATTATTGGCCTAGTGTCTAAATTAGAAGACATTATATGTAACAACTACAAAACAATATGATACGGCGTGGCGTGGTTTATTTGGAATAATTTATTTACTTTTTAATTCATTGAGTTATTGATATTTTATAGGTGTCTTAGCCTACAAGTACCGAAATTGGTATTGCATTAAACGAAGGTTGCTTATTTTGAAACCGTTTCGCAATAGATTACCTTGGGTCATAAGATTTTTTTTCTAATGTAATTCATTAAGAAATCACGTGTAGGCCCATTTCAGTAACATCTACATAGATTTAGATTAATCATGAGCAAACTGTAACCAGCGAAACTTTCTGAATGGCACGCCAAACGAAAAATTACCGTGTAATTTTTTATATTGGGTTGGTGCATAATTATTGCGACTTTTTTTCAACAAATTTTATTCAATAAAAACAATAACAACATGCAACAAAAACATCCTTAAATTATTATTCCGGAGCATATTCACCATCTACTTCAATTACTGCTTCCTATTTGCTCGGCAGACGGTCAGACCGTTATTTAGAGATGTTTTTGTTAAATATTGTTATCGTTTTTGTTGAACAAAATTTGTTGAAAAAAAGCTGCAATAATTATGCATCAACCCGACAGTTGCAGCTCGCCTGATGATGAGCCATGTCTCAAGCGGCCTACTTCACGAAAAAGATTTCCCGTGCCTGATTTAGATTTAGTAAAATTAATGTCATGCTGTTACGAATAGAGTAATAGCAAACGATTCATACTATCAATTTTGTACATTTTATTTCACACAGTAACTAGTTGGTAAGAGCATGACTACTAGTCTTCATAGTAACACTATCTTCAATAGGTTGGTGTTCATGCCAGAGGGACACTCGCATTTCAGTCAATTAAAGCTTTTATTTTTTTGTTTCAATTTTATACATGCAATGAAAATAAGCTAAAATTAAATTCAGCCACGTCTGCTGCATATATCAACTTGTTATTCTAAGACGGACACTTAATTCTACATGCTTCACTTAACCGAGATGAGGTTAAAAGATGATAGATCTTCTGAGAATGTTACCAGTGTTAGACCAGCGTCCATTTCAGAAGCTATATTCATACAGCCAAAGCTAAGCACCAGTTTTATGAAGAGCCCCTGAGGCTTGAGGAGACATTTATCAATTTTATTATTATTCATTTATTGATAGTAATCATTTGTTCTCCATATCTGGCAACTGATCGCCTAAATAGCCGGCAAATCTTCCAGTGAGACAAAGAGGCTACAGTGTGAATCAGTTATAAAATCTTTGTGTACATTTTACCCAATGAGCACGGAACTCTCTTTCATTGTGCAGTGTATATTGTATATCATGTAATTTCATCAATTAATCTTCTAAGCTCGTATTCTTCTCGTATACATTCCAAGACATGCAAGAATCTATTGAAGCAGAACTAATTAACTTTTACAATTAGAATGAAGAATTGGCAAAGGATATGGTAACAACTAATAGCTACTGCCATGGAAGACACCTCACCTCTCAATGGACTTTAGCTGTAAGTAAAATCAAGCTAACACAATATTGTAATCAAAATATCAAACAAAGATGAATACGGTTATAAAAGAGGCACAATTTTTTAATGGGCATGGTTAGAGAGATTAGTGATTCCACTAACAACACCGCCAATTATTGATCTGTACAGCAAGTAACTACAAAATAAAAATTAAATTTTTATCTCCTTCTCCTTTTACCCTTGTGAGCCCATTATAACCATAGCATCTCCACATCTTAATATCCATGTATGTATATGCGGATATATGTGTATGTTTGTGTTTGTATGTTATCTGACTGTCGTGGGGGCTCTTACCAACAGTCATTTCCACGCGAGGAATTCCTGACATTCTTCAGGATGCTCTAAGTAACGAGATGTAAAGTGTCCAGAACTAAAATACACAATAAATTTACTCTAATTAAGGCTTTAAGTCCTCTTTGGTTTCTTCGGAAAGATAATCAAAACTAATACTAAATAAATACGATATTCGCTCATAAAATATTACAAATAAAGGCATGACTATAGGTACTAACAAGATGTGGTCTCGCATGGTAATCCCACATCTTAGGTTAATTTCGTCTATTATAGCCCCGGACAGACAAATACTTTGTGAGTAAATTTGATGGACGGGAATTGTGTGCAAGGTTTCGTATATAGGTGTGTGTGTGTGGGGGGGGTGTTTGTGTGTTTACTCCGTTACTACTTGCTGTAGCGGTAGGCATAAGAATCGCTAGTACCAGATTTAAAATGTAAGTGCGAAAGACTTTTTCGATTAAGCCCTTCAAGACGGTGCCCCAGCTTGGCCACATTCCAATGACTGAAACAGGTAAAAGAATAAACGAAAAGATATATAATTATAGCTGCTTATTTATGATATTTGGACTATTAGCATAAAAGTTCGATTCCACTGCGTGAGTTTCTTCTTTCAAAGCAGCGGATCGACCAAAGCTTAGTAAGTCAAACATCTTGAATAGAAGGTTCAGATAGAAGCACGTTGGTTAGGCAGTGCTTGTATTTCATCAACACTCAGCCTTGTCACAGACAATGTCACGCTGAATTTGCCAGAAGCTAAAGTTTACGGTACATGTCTATGCGGAATACTCAGCCATTTACACTATATTGCAATGAGTAGCTACTTGCACCAATCGAACAACTGGAATACTCACCGTCGACATCGATGGAGGACCCATTTATTTTCACGTTTTATCACTTGCAATTGTTAACTACAGTAAAATTGGTTGACGTGCCTAATCAACGGTTACCTGTCAATGAATGATTAGCTCTATTGAGTTAAATGAAGACGTGACGTACATGACTTCTCCATGTTCATGTCAAGAACATAGGTTATGCTAGTGACTATATACATACATACTGATACACAGGAAGATAAATGCATATGTATGTGTGTATGTGTGAGTATTAATATATATATTTTCACACCTTTAGACACACACTCACACACATATTTATATTAAGGTACGAAAATGTGTGAAGACATGTGAATACATGAATATGCAAGTTTTCAAGCGTGCATGTAAGTCTGTGTGTGTGTGTGTGTGTGTGTGTGTGTGTGTGTGTGTGTGTCTGTCTGTCTGTGTGCATAGATAGGTACATATATATATTCATACATACATAAATACATACATACATATATTCATGCATGCATACATACATACACACATATATACATACACACATACATACATACATACATGCATACATACATACATACATACATACATACATACATACATACATTCATACATACGTACATACATACGTACATACATACATACATACATACATACATACATACATACATACATACATACATACATACATACATACATATATACAAACGTACATTAGTCTGTAATGAACTAGAGGGGAAAGCACTCAATACAGAGTGTAAATTATATCTGTATTTGACTAAAGCCATACACTATTACTTAATTTTCAAGCTTACACGTTCTCTGAGGTGAATGCTTGATGGCACAGTCATGTCTGTATAAACTTACATACACATGTACACACACACACATACACAGTCATGCGCATATACACATACATACAGAATAGTATAGCTATGTGTGTGTGTGTGCAAATAGGAGAAAAGAGAGCTCACATGGTGTATAGTTTATATCTCTTAGAAATATGTTAACCATTCACTCATTGCTACTGGTGTAGCACATGCACAATCTATCAATATTTGGGGAATGAATAATACTGTAAATTCTCAACATACTAGCTTGGCCAATTCTCATTGGTCGAAGCAAGTCACGGGACGGAGCATAGATGATGTCCTTCTTTCAGGATGACCTTATAAAGTAAAAAAAAACACATTGAATATATATATGTATGTATATATATTTTACTGTAGTTAACAATTGCAAGTGATAAAACGTGAAAATAAATGGGTCCTCCATCGATGTCGACGGTGAGCATTCCAGTTGTTCGATTGGTGCAAGTAGCTACTCATTGCAATATAGTGTAAATGGCTGAGTATTCCGCATAGACATGTACCTCCTCTTCCTCCTCCTCCTCCTCCTCCTTCTCCTTCTTCTTCTTCCCTACCAAGAATTTACAACGACCTCGAACCCACAAGAGTAAAAAAGAGAGACAGAGACAGGCAGAAACAAGAAAAATGCCACTTGTATTTGAACACTACAAATATTCTTTTAAAAAAAAATTTTTTAATTTTTGTAAATTTAATTATTTTCCATACTAAAGTTGAAAAAGTCTCAATGACTGAAACCGGTACTGAAATGTTTTTTATAAAATTATTTTAACATTTTCTATCTTGACCTTTTTTTCCCCATATATATATATATATATATATATATATATATATATTATATATATATATATATATATATACAATTTACGATTAGTGAGAGCTATTAAACCACACTTGTTAAATTCAGTTGCTTGGAATTTAAATAAATAGGGTGTGGACTCTCGGGCTTAAAGAGGATTTTTAAAAGGAATTTTCTCCAATGATGACGAGTAAGTAATACTTCCGGCTAAAGATGCAAATGGTTGTTTTAATATCTGGAATTTTTCAGTTATGTAGAGCCGGCAGTTTCGGGATCCATTAACATATATTGTGGCTTTATCAACATGTTATTATCCTACATGTTATTAGACTGCGTTCTGAACCAGAAACCCTGAATTTCCAGCCAATATAAGTATATGTATATGATCGCCTAAACTTTTGAATGCAGTCGTCCCTCGACATGGTCCTAGTCAAATAAAAACGGTAAAGAAATAAAGTATATGCGCGTGTATGTGTTTATGTATGTATGCATGTATGTATGTATACATGTATGTATGTATATGTTTGTGTATGTACGTATGTATCTGCGTGTGCATGTATGTGTGTGTGTGTGTGTGTGTGTGCGTATCACGGGTAATGATGATGAAGAACGACAATATGAGCTGACAGTTGGAGATTTACAAAGGCTTTATTCCTGTGAAAATAAACACACACGAAAACTCTTACATGCTTACGTATACTCATACATATATGCGTATATATTTGTGTGTGTGTGTGTGTGTGTGTGTGTGTGTGTGTGTGTGTGTGTGTGTGTGTGTGTGCGTGCGTGTGTCCGTGTGTGCGTGTATACATACATATATATGTACACATACACACACACATATATATGCATATGTAAGCAATTGTTAGCTAGTACGGCATCGAAATTGTAGTCAAATCTCTTGTCTTCTTACCAGGATTTCAATGATGGATTACAAGGATATTAAGGGCATATGGAAATCCTTTGAAGCCAGTTGTTAGTAAATCATTTTAAACATTAAAAGAGCCGATAGATTATTCAATATAGAGATCCTCACATGCTGAAGAGAAGTGAACATTTATAACAACACACACAAAAGGCAAGCTGGCATATTGATTTGTCATCTTGCAATAATTCATAGGCGTTGTGACATATGCTGTAGAGCAAAGGGAAGCTCACCGTGAGCCGAGCTTACAACTTGGTTTTGATTTTCCGAATAAAAGAATTTCTCTTCCTTTATAAATGCAAGAGAGAAAGCCATGTCATATTCTTCTTCCTTCTGAATTTCTGGTCTTGCGTTTAATCAGAAATAAATCAATATCCATAACTTGATATTCATATTCATGTTCCAGCGGGGTCGACTCCGTCTTCTATCTGACCGAGATCGATAAAATAAATGCAAGTTACGTTCAGGGATCGGTTCAAAACACTATATCTGTTCCCCATAAAAGTGTGGCCTCATATTAATGCATCGGGAGCGTTAAAAGCATTTAGATATGGCGGTGCTTGGCACAGAGGTTGGGGAGGCGAGTAGATAGCTCTTTATATGGTTATTTCGGTGCTTCACTGTTTCTCTAATTGAAATTCTGTCGGAGGTTTACTTTCACCTGCTCTCTTATAAATATTACATACGCTAGGAATTAGTTTTATCCCCTTTCTTTTTACATAACTGGTTATTCATCTGAGCAGATTCAAATCGAAATTATCGCTTAAATCAATTTTCTTATCTAGAAAACAAATTACTGTGAGAAAGAGAGAGAAGAGAGACACGGAGACATACACGGATGTATGCATCATTCATAAAAACATACGTTTTTATGAATGAATACAGAGTGAAATTGCGAGGGAAGAAGCTAATAACGGAATTACCCATTTCCACCACAAAATTCCTATTCAGGTATGAGGGGAAGAATTAAGGCTACAATATTATAGTGATGGAGGTTAAAATTTTAAGATGTAAATAACAGAAATTAAATAGTTCGATGGTTAAGCGCACCACACCCTAGATGTCAACATTTTAGAGCCAAAAATATAACTTAAAATTGGTATCTCTTTTACTCTTTTACTTGTTTCAGTCATTTGACTGCGGCCATGCTGGAGCACCGCCTTTAGTCGAGCAAATCGACCCCAGGAATTATTCTTTGTAAGCCTAGTACTTATTCTGTCGGTCACTTTTGCTGAACTGCTAGGTTACGGGGACATAAACACACCAGCATCGGTTGTCAAGCGTTGTTGGGGGGGACAAACACAGACACACATACATATATATACGACGGGCTTCTTTCAGTTTCCGTCTACCAAATCCACTCACAAGGCTTTGGTCGGCCCGAGACTATAGTAGAAGACTTTCTCAAAGTGCCACTCAGAGGGACTGAACCCGGAACCATATGGTCGGTAAGCAAGCTACTTACCACACAGCCTCTCCTGCAGCCTATATTCTAAATATCTAGTTCACTACAGCTGTCAGGGAAAAGCTCGACTAAACTACTACAAGAATTCAAAATCCATTCGAGGGTGAGAAATAAAAAAAAAACAAGCTGCCATCTTTTGAAACAAACTTTCTTCATTGGAATTCTATCATAAAACTAGTTGCTCAGTGCGAAATTTTAAGTAATAGCAATAAGAGAACATGTCAACATTAATAAATAAACTACATCGTTGACTATATGATCTTAGTACTCCGTACTTTGTAATAGAAAATTCAAACAGAATTCATTTACATTGCAATGCATGTGCGTATGAATGATTGCTGTTATCAGCCTGGTTAAATGCTGTTTTCTTATTTATTTATTTATTTATCTTGTGCGTATATGTGTATGGATGTGTGAGTCTGTGTGTGTGTGTCTGTGAGAGAGTGTGTATGTGTAAAGCAACAAAGTACAGAATTGGTACTCGCAGTCTCATGCAGCATAGTACATACGCATTTACACAGGCACATGCGTGCACGTACACATACACACACACACACACACATATACACACATGCATGTATATATTATATATACATAAAAACATGTGTGTGTTTGTGTGTGTGTTAGTGTGTGTGTTAGTGTGTGTGTGTCTCTGTCTGTATGTGTGTCTCTGTGTGTGTGTGTGTCTGTGTGTGTGTGTGTGTGTTAGTGTGTGTGTGTTAGTGTGTGTGTGTGTGTGTGTGTGTGTGTGTGTGTGTGTGTGTGTGTGTGTGTGTGTGTGTGTGTGTGTGTGTGTGTGTGTGTGTTATTTCGGTCAGTCGTGTTCTCAGTTCGTTTTCCATTCTTCAATATATTTGGAAAAAGTCTTCTTTTATACTTAGGAAATCTTAGACGTGTGATTTCATTTCTACTATCCTACGGCGCTTAGGTTTACATAAAAATTCTTTTTTGGGGGGCAGGAATAAAGAACTAGCCAAGCAACCATTGGTTCTAACTTCGATCCCACTGCGTAGTACTTTAAGAAGATGCCTTCCACTATAGCACTGGGTTGATCAATACCTTCTGACTTAATTTCGTGAGAAAAAACTGCAAATTGCCATATATGTCTAAACATAAACGTATCCAATTGCGTGTGTGTATATGTGTGTGTATGCGTGCTACCTGATGTACAGAATACATTTTACTCTTTATGCAAATTCAAACCACTCCTTCTACTTGCATGTATATTCTTTTATTCTTTTACTTGTTTCAGTCATTTGACTGTGGCCATGCTGGAGCACCGCCTTTAATCAAACAAATCGACCCCAGGATTTATTCTTTGTAAGCCTAGTACTTATTCTATCGGTCTCTTTTGTCGAACCGCTAAGTTACGGGAACGTAAACACACCAGCATCGGTTGTCAAGTGATGGTGGGGGGGACAAACAGAGACACAAACAAACATATACACACACACATATATATACATATATATACATATATATATATATACGACCTGCTTCTTTCAGTTTCCATCTACCATAGCCACTCACAAGGTTTTGGTCGGGATGAGGCTAGTAGAAGACATTTGCCCAAGGTGCCACACAGTGGGACTGAACCCGGAACCATGTGGTTGGTAAGCAAGCTACTTACCACACAGCCACTCCTGCGCCTGTGTATATGCATCCGTATCTGTGCTTGTATATATCTATGTACATTCTTTGTGGTATTTACTTCCTCAAAGAGTATAACTGCTGAAAAAGTATGTAAATCATGGTAAACTTAGCCGTTCAATAAATAGAAATCGATAAAATGAATATCAGACAAAATAGCTAAAGATAGGGATCCAACAAAGCCGTTTTCAAGACTAACCAGTATGAAAATATATGTACAAGAAAATAAATTACTTATGCAACAATTTAAAAATAATAATTTAGCAGTTGAACTTGGAAGAGGGAAATATTACTTGGACACGTGAACTCCATTTTACAAACAAGTTTAATATTCTAGTTTAACACTCAAAGAAAACATGCAATAAACAAAATAAAATTTGGGTGAATTAGACATGATGTAGTTACAAATATAGAAATATGACAAAACATTATTCTCATTAATTTATACTCATATGATAGTGAACATGTGCTTTGTTATTGTCGCTATTGTTGCTTTTTAATATATGAAAATTTGAAAGTTATAGTATGTCTAAATATGATACATTCACTAACAAAAGTTATAAAAATTGCGAATACTATCTTTTTTTTTTTTTTTTTCAAGTATGGCTTTTGAAATCTTTTAAGTCATTAATTACTTTAAGTTAATGAAATATGTTGAGCTTTTTTGCATAATGTAGGAGAAACAAATAAAGCTGTCAAAGATGAATATGACTTACAACAATGCATAATTGACGAGCTGCTGTTGATTTTGTTATGTCGCCTCAAGCCGGCCCCGGTCGAGTATATTACGTGTGTGTGTGTGTGTGTGTGTGTGTGTGTGTGTGGTGTGTGAGTGCACGCATTTATGTATATATATATATATATATAGAGAGAGAGAGAGAGATGTTTATATATTATACAATTGTATATATAAATATACATATATACATTGTACATATATATAAATGTATGTATATGTATAATATATAGATATTAGATATTTAGATAGATAGATAGATAGATAGATAGATAGATAGATAGATAGATAGATAGATAGATAGATAGATAGATAGATAGATAGATAATTAAATAGATATACATATATATGTATGTGTGTAAATGTATATATGTATGTATGTGTGTGTGAGTGTGTGTGTGTGTGTGTGTGTGTGGTGTGTGTGTGATGAAAGACTTTTCAGTTGTGATCAACCTGTCTTTCTCCAGACAAGTCTATTTTGGACTGCAGTGCCTAATGTGTGCTTTCATAAAATAGCAGGAGATTATTTGAGAGATACTAGGCCACTATCTGTAACAGGTCGAGCTACCGCGTCTAAGCACTCTTGTTAGCTAACATGTTACCACGTACGAGTTTTATTAGCTTTCAGGAATATATTCTATAATTGACGGCATTCTTGTGGTACTGGAGGAGTGGTGACGAAGCGTTCTTACTTCTCAAGTTAGAGTAGAACTAATTACTGTAATTTCAGAACATTGTGTCACAAGTATCCCGATTTCTTGTAGTGGTAAACTGTTTCTATATATCGCATCTGGTTAAATAGAAGACTTTTGGGATCTTTTCGGTTTGAACAGCAGTTTTTTCTAGCGGTGTCATATGAAATTGTCACCCATAATTATGACCCTAGTATCGATCTATTGCATTTCAATGTATTTTAGGGTTAGGATTAGAGTTAGGGTTAGTTAGGGTTAGGGTTATGGAGAAGGGTATCTTTTTTCTTCAGAAATGTAAATAAACCCAATCTCTTCCTCAAACGAGGGACATTTTCATACGGCACAGAATGTTTTCACCTCAATAGACGTCACTGATTGGTTGAAATTGCAGAAATTGAAGAAAAAAAAACAACAAATATCTTACAAACTATAGAATTTTCTCAATAAAGCCAAGAGAAAAAAACACATTCTACCAGTATACGAAGTTTAAAAGTGTTTAGTTACGTGGAAATTATTTTTAAAAACTGCCGGTCAAACCGAAAAGATCCCAGTTCATTTCATATCTTTCCTCATACTTGAAAATATTATCGTTTCGTAGCTATAAATGAGATGGATCGGCAGAATTGCTAGGGCATCGA
>NC_043001.1:92975687-92983187 GCF_006345805.1 Octopus sinensis | reverse complement strand
TATGATCTTAATAGTTGTTTTTTTTTTTTAAATAAACACCTTGCAACGGTTTCATTCATTTCAAAGATGTAAAGTGAGAACAAAAGATGACATAGAAGAAAAGATTTTTAACCGATGGCTGATAAACAAGTGAAAAATGGTGGTTTCCGATCAGCAAAAAAGATACCAGAAACCAACTTTGACATAAAGTTAGCAGCATGTGATAACAATAACAACAACAATTAAAACAAAATTTTCTGAGAGAATAAAAAGTATTAAATTCAAGAACAGCAGCCGTAGTCGTGATATTCTTGATTGAAAAACATTTCAAGAACAGGAGCAGCAGTCGAAGAAGCAGCAACGGCAACAGTGCCAGTCACGGCAATAAAACTGAATAGAGGAAATATTTTGCTCACTGTGTGGAAAAAAAACTTCAAAAACGGAGCAGGTCAGACTATTTGTCATTGAAACGGATTAAATGAGAAAAAAATTGCCTTCGAAATATATCATTCTGAAAGGGAACAGAAGAAATTCGAATGTATTACATATGTAACAAGACCAAAAGGGTTCATTAGTAATATAAGGGAAGTCAATATGTATGAAAATCCTACCTGTAGCTTGATTGAATACCAATGTACTAAACAAAAACTGGTACTTACAATATTTACCCAGTTTCTTCATCAGAGACACCATCAACATGATAGCAATACATACATTTCCCAAAGAGATTAATCCCGTTTTCTTTTAATAAAGGAAAATGGGAAGTTTGCTCGCAAAACATGACGTGGTGTGAAGGATTGTTAAAGGGAAAATGATAAACCCAAGTACAAAAGTCATGCATCAACATTTTGAGGATTTCAGTATCATACAGCCTTATACAAGACAAGAAATCGATTTGTTCAATTTGGTGAGATATGTTCATATGCATGGAGACAACAACAGCAATCGAACAACCAGCAATGGTTCTACAATGTTAGAAATATATTATGTCCTTCTTCACTATCTTGAACTGCTGTCACGATTATCAACAAGCTGTTTTACAAAGGCTTTATCTAATGCAACACTCAACTGTGTGGACGAAGATACAAACCAATGGAAATAATAAGAAACATCAGCAACAGTAGAGGCACAATGACCCAGTGGTTAGGGCAGCGGACTCGCGGTCGTAAGAACGTGGTTTCGATTCCCAGACCGGACATTGTAAGTGTTTATTGAGCAAAAACACCTAAGCTCTACGAGGCTCCGGCGGGGTGGGGTGAACCCCGCTGTACTCTTTCACCACAAATTTCTCTCACTCTTTCTTCTTACTTCTGCCACAAAGCAGAGGAACCACTATGGTGTGGTAAACTTTCAGACCCTAGTCTAAATTGCGAATCCTCTGTACCTCAGGATGGTTCTACTCTCCACCCGTTAAAAGCCACCGTTTACGGAATCAGGATAACAATGTAGCTTTCGCGCCCGTGCAACCGCCAGTCTATCGCGTGTGGTGGGTGGATCTTCAAGTTGCCACACACATTCTTAGTAGCTTAGAGTAGGCTCGAATTAGAGATTATTCTTTATGGCTAATGGCGTGAGTCCTGATTGGAAGAAGAAGAAGAGAAGAAGAAGAAGAAGAAGAAGAAGAAGAAGAAGAAGAAGAAGAAGAAGAAGAAGAAGAAGAAGAAGAAGAAGAAGACATCAGCAACATGTAGATAAATTATGCTTACTTAAATCAATACCAACGAATAACACGAACAATTGTACTCGAGCTAAAGTGTATGAAGATGATGAAGACATGGAAATTTATCCACTCCACAAAGAAAAAAAATACCTATTTCTTTACTACCCTCAAGGGACTAAACACAGGGGGGAAAACAAAGACAGACAAACGGATTAAGTCGATTACATCGACCCCAGTGCATAACTGGTGCTTAATTTATCGACCCCGAAAGGATGAAAGGCAAAGTCGACCTCGGCGAAATTTGAACTCAGAACTCAGCGGCGGACGAAATACCATAAAGCATTTCGCCCGGCGTGCTAACGTTTCTGCCAGCTCGCCGCCATCCGGCGAAAAAAAGATACCTTGACACTTGATTCAAAAAACATTGAAACTAATGGGTTTAGAGCGTTTATAACTTCAATCACCTAACTCGCAGGGAAAGTTACAGCTGCTCATAATGGATGATTTCATATTCCATATCATCCTCGGATTCTAAGACCATATTCCATATTATACCTCTCTTGATTAGTTTATGCATTTCCGTGAGGTAATTAGTATGTTTCAAGTAATTGAACTGAAAAATAGATGGTAAGAGGGTTTTATCACCTTGAAAAGAGGGAACGAAACGCACTAAAGTGTGCGTTGAGTGTCACGCTGGGATGTTTTCCATATATACCATTTTTTTCTTAATCCCTAACGAATACCGCTAGATTTTGTTTCCGGTCTTTATTTTTTTTAAAATGTCTTCGAATTTTGTGTGCGTGTGTGTGTGTGTGTGTGTGTGTGTGTGTGTGTGTGTGTGTGTGTGTGTGTGTGTGTGTGTGTGTGTGTGTGTGTGTGTGTGTGCGTGTGTGTGTGTGTGTGTGTGTGTGTGTGTGTGTGTGTGTGTGTGTGTGTGTGTGTGTGTGTGTGTGTGTGTGTGTGTGTGTGTTTTTATAAACAGTTTGTGTCATATTGAAAATCGGAAGTCTTCTTTTAAGGTGTGGAAACTAAAAGAAGCGGAGCAAATAGAGGAGTATTTAATGGAATTTGGAGAAGTTGAAGATGACTCCATTCATGAACAAACAGATGTTAAAGGGATTGTGTCGGAGTGGCGAGAGGAAAATATATCACTTGAGTGTTTATTGAATGACCGAAGTGAAACGGTTTGCCAAGTTGGTTGTTGGAAAACAAATTTGGGACGGTGTCAATACGTTCAATATATCGAATGCTCTGTGTGTATATAAAATATTGGACTGATTCTTTCTGAAAACATTCCGTAAACGTCTAATGCCACTGGCATGAATATATCTTCCTTTAACGACTAGTGGCCAAATTAAAAATGTAGAGAAAATCAAAATGGTAACTTCCGTTTCTTAAAGCAGTTTGTTTCTTAACATGTAGTGATTACATCGAAAGCCGCTCAGGATAAAATGTAGCATTTCCAGCTGTTGTTTCTGCTGCTACCACCACCTTCATTATTATCATTGTTGTCGTCGTCATGGTTATGATCACCACTGATGTAGTCGTCATCATCATTGTCACCGCTATCATCGTCGTCATTGATGTCGTCTCCAGATACCAAGCTTACTTACATAAAGGCATTCCACTCAGTCTTTTTACTGTTCAAACTTCTCTATGTGAATATTGATAAATACAGAGATTGTATACTTAGATGTTAATGCGCGTGTGTGTCTATGTTTGCGTGTGTTTCTATGTATCTGAGTCAACTATAACTTGATTGTATGATTTTTAAATATTTGGAACATCAACTGCATAAATCATATTTTATCGACTTCAGAGTCGGACATAGATAAACAGAGTCAATGCTACAGAGACTATTTTCCCTTTCATCCTTTCAGGGTCAATAAGTACTAATAATATATTTGTGAGAGGTCGGTTCATTCACTCTGCTAACCTCCCCCACACACCTCCACTAAATTCATTGCTTTTTCACCTAGTGAAATATAAATCAATTTTGGTAATCCTAAAGAAATCTTATCTTCTTTAAAACCTTTTGTCCTGCCAAAGTTGTGATAAATAAACATTAGTTCTATTACAAAGAAAAACAGAAAGAAAAACGAAAAGAACCATTCTTTCTTCTGGAGGACTTGCAGACTCTTCAATGGTTGAAGCCTACTTCACTTGAGAGACTTATATAACACTGCATGAAAGTACCGTCTACTTTTATCCGCTGATAAAAATCATTCTTTTCGTTATATTTTGAAGGAGTTACTGTCTACGTCTTGTTCTTGAGGTTATCGTCTGTTGTCGATGCTAGAACTGCGATGGCCGCCTCTGTTTTATTCTTTCCACTATTCGACATTCAATTTCATTTCGAAAACATCTGGAAATTTTGTCGTTCATTTTATTTTTGTTGGGGTTGTCTCCTCTTGAATATATATATATATATATATATATATATTGGATTTGATTTGGTATATGTGTGTGTGTGTATGTGAGTATATTTTTGGTGTTGTTTTGGTTTGTGTATATTTTACTCTGTGTGAGTGTGTGTGTGTGTTGTCACGAGCGCGTGTTCAGGTGCGAGCGTGTGTGCTATTTATATAGTGTGAATATATGATTTTCACCTTCACATCAATTCCACTAAATATCGATCGCATATGCCCATAAGAATTAGATGCTCCAACACCTCGCGGAATGTAGAGCAGGAGTTTATTCGTAAAATTACTAAAATATAAATACCCTCTGCCATACTTGTGTCTGTGTGTGTATTTACAGAAAACAATTCGCTCGTTTTAGCCTTTCCCTCTTGGTCTGGATCGCAGCCATAGTGTGTGGGGTGGTGGATGAGCGAGACATATATTTCATTTTCTGCGTACTACATTTCAGGTCTCCTAAGTCGTCCATGTTACGACTACCTTCGCACATCTTGTGAAACATGTGTCAGTGGTGATTTGAATTCCTTTGCTAGTTTTCCTCTTGAGGAAGCTGTGTATGTATGTATGTATGTATGTATGTATGTATGTATGTATGTATGTATGTATGTATGTATGTATGTATGTATGTATGTATGTATGTATGTATGTATGTATGTATGTATGTATGTATGCATGCATGCATCTATGTACGTATGCATATATGTATGTATGAATGTATGCAATATTCTATCATCCCACGTATTAATTACAGTAAATAGATAACTACATAGTCTTTTATAAATGGTTATAGTGTCACTAAACGACTAAGATTTGTTTTATTGATTTTGATCGAGCTAGAAATAGGTGTTGTAGTGTTCAGGTTTTCTAAAAGGCTTTAACGCTTTAAATGCATCGATGAAAGAGCTGCAAATCAATACAGATTGCTTAGCCAGATTACTTTGTGCACAATGATGGGTGTTACATCGTACTGTGCGTATTAGAGTTCGTTCACTGCAAACCTGCGTAGTTTTTATGATTTACAACTTAGGCTAGTCCGACTTGATTGTTTCTAAGATACTAGACTGGCAATTGATTTTGGTTGGAGAATGGCGACGAATTGTAAGAGTAAAAACAGGAGGACAGTGTGTGTGTGTGTAAAAGTGACTGGTTAGCAGTTCTCAATGAGAAGTGAAGTCTGCAAGTGATTGGGAAAGGTTCCAGGTTTAACATTAAACTCAATGGATTTCTTTATATTCCTGTTGTGCCTCTTTTCTATGTTACTGGTGATGATGATGATGATGATGATGATGATGATGATGATGATGATGATATGATGATGATGATGATGAGGAGGAGGAGGAGGAGGAGAAGAAGGAGGAGGAGGAGAGGAGGAGGAGGAGGAGGAGGAGGAGGAGGAGGAGGATGGCGATGGCGATGATGGCGATAATGCTTTTTGATTATATCTTGATGCTGCTAGCTGTTATTGTTACATAATTTTATGATTCAATAAGCTTTCAGCTTCAATTTTGATTTCGTTCACATCGCTAAAGAAAGCTTAACACTGAAAATCTAAATGAGAGTGATATACAGGAGTGGCAATGTGGTGAGAAATTTGATTCCAAACTAATTGGTTCTAGGTTCAGTTCCACTACGCTGCACTTTGGGCAAATGTCTTCTACTATAGCCACGGGCTGACCAAGGCCTTTGCGAGTGGATTTGGTTGACGGAAACTGCAAAAAGGCACTTGTGTGCGTGTGTGTGTGTAAGTACGTGTGTGTGTAAGTACGTGTGTGTTTAAGTGCGTGTGTGTGTGTGTAAGTGCGTGTGTGTGTAAGTGCATGTGTGTGTAAGTTTGTATGTGTTTAAGTGCGTGTGTGTGTGTAGGTGTGTGTGTGTGTAAGTGCGTGTGTGTAAGTGCATGTGTGTGTAAGTTCGCATGTGTTTAAGTGCGTGTGTGTGTAAGTGCGTGTGTGTAAGTGCGTGTGAGTGTAAATGCGTGTGTGAGTAAGTATGTGTCTGTGTGTCTTTTTGTGTTTATCAATCACCACTTGACAACCGATGTTGGTGTGTTTACGTCCCCGTAACTTGTCGGTTCGGCAAAATAGATCGTTAGAATAAGTAACCGCGCTTAAAAGCAAATAAAAATACTGGAGTCGATTCATTCGACTGAAATTCTTCGAGGCAGTAGTGCCCTACCTAGCATGGCCGCAGTCTAATGACTAAAATAAGTAAAAGATCAACGATGAAGATATGTCGGGTGGGTGAGAAAGTGAAGTACTCCATGCCTACGGAGTTTGCGATCTGGTTTCTATTCCCGATTGAAGCTACATCACTTAATTTACTAGTCTTTCTCTACACTCTTCTCTAACAGTTTTACGTTTATAATCATTTGTTTATAATCATGTCCCAACCTTTCAGCACTATGACAAACATAAGCACAAACGTGGGAGAAGCTATAACATCACATGACCCGAGCTAGAGGCCTCGCCTCAGTGATTCTGCTCGGGTTCGAATCGTACTAGATCGTCTTTGTCTGCTATCCTTCTTAAAATCGATAGTTTAAGTGCCTGTAATGTTAGGTGTGGCAAATGAATTAATTTCCTATTTCCGTCTTCAGAAACATTGGCCTCGTGCTCAAGAAAGAAATCAATATATGCAAAGTAGTAGTAGTAGTAGTAGTAGTATAGTAGTAGTAGTATAGTAGTAGTAGTAGTAGTAGTAGTAGTAGTAGTAGTAGTAGTAGTAGTGGTAGTAGTAGTAGTAGTAGTAGTAGTAGTAGTAGTTATTAAAAGTTGAGTGTGATAACGAGGGTGATAATGATGAAGATGACGATGACCTCGATGAAGGTGATGATAATGATGGTGGTGATTAATAATGAAGGCATAATAAAGGTTGGTTAAATGGAAAGTGTGTTATAGGTACAACTCTACTTATTAATGATTGAAATAATTATAATTCAGTGCTTAATACGGTAATAGTAGTAGTATCGGTGCGACGGTGAGAGCGGCTGCAGCTGAAGAGTCGGTGATGGCTGCGGCGATAGTAGTGGTATTATGGCAATCATGACATCTGGATGTTTCTTACAAATATAAACAACTGGATTGTTTTTATATTTTACCTCGAAAACGAAGGGCAATGGCCATAGCCATAGCAAACTATCCCAGACTGATGAGCTTCAATTTGAACTTTTGTAGATTGATGCTTTAAGAGAAAATGTGAGCGGAGAAATTGCTGGGGGAGGGGGGAGGGTTACAGAACTAAGATGATAGGTGAAAAGGATTGTAGACTATTTGGGAAGTGAGACACTAGTTATTTGGATAGGAATAAGAGCAGGGACATTTGGATGAGGAGGATAGATAGGTTTCTATTTCAAACTAGCGTGCACTGTTTTAGTAATAATAAAAGATTTAATGAGTGAATGGGTTAGAAACTGGCGGAAATGCAACGATGGATTCTAGATAG